>NC_056728.1:31291375-31511375 GCF_019279795.1 Protopterus annectens | reverse complement strand
TGATTAAAAAAACAATACTTTGTGCTATTTAAATAGAAATGTGTCATAGTTAGAGTCCCAACTCCACACCTAGCCTGTAAAGTGATACATTTTTGTTACATTGAGTACATAACAAAGTAAGTAATTAAAAGTAATATGTTTATGTCCCCCAGGGAGAAGTACTTCAAGCAGCTACTGTTATCTACATCATCAGTATTTACTTCCAGCAGTGGTTTATAGACTTAATTATATAAGTTGCAGAAATGTTAGGAAACAATAACGATAGACCAACTGCTGTAAATGTAGTATGTTTCTCAACAAGCTTCCTTATTACATTCCTGGGGAAAACTGTAGGTATCTTATTTTAAATAGAGGTAGAAGCCCCATAACTGGACTGTCTGTAAGTGAGTCCTCAGATGCTCTTACTCTATTGGTTTCGTACTTTACTGCAAAGGAGGTACAGTGTTGAAATACATTGTCAGAGATACAAGATGGATTTAAAAATGTTTGGGACCATTGAAAATTTGGAGAGGGGAAAGTAGTTGCTTAGCAGTAGCAGTGCTGGTGAGTCAGACATGGTGGATTAGAAGTGGTCTTCTATCAGGAATAACATATGTTTATATCTGCTGTGGATTTAGTGCCTTAATCTGTGTGAAAGTCTTCTGTGATTTTTTAGCCTAGTCCCCAGAAGGAGTAGATGACCATGTTTCTTAATGAATATTTTACTGTTTAATAATGCAGGTCAGTACCTTTTCCCACCATAAATTGTCATGAATGGACAAAGCAGTATTGCTGCTGTTTAGGTGTGTTACGTCCTCATTTATTTGTGGAATTTAGACAATTTAAAGTGACATATGATGAAATCCAGTGATATAGATTGCAAAACATTGCTACAACCAATACTTCTATTTTACTTCTAAAGTAAAGCGGCAAGTATTATCTAAAAAGTAGGTCGAATAATACTTACACAAACTTCCTCAGACTAGATTTGAAGCTGATGAGCTGAGGTTGGTATTGCAGAGTACAATGCTTTTAATAACATGGGAGTACGAAATGAGTCTGTCTGTCATTCTGTTCATTAGGTAAGAGCATTCATCCATACAGTCACTGCAAAGCTGAATAAGTGAACATATTTGTTTCTGTTAAGGGTCCAGTGATTAATATTCATATTTTAAATGCTGTTTTTTTGGAATCTGCTTTAAAACTGGTCTTCAGTTTGTTCACAGATTTGCTAGTATGTTAGTTAATACCTCCTGTAAAATATTTCTATTCCATTTAAAGGATATTGGATTGTTGCATTTTTAGGTGCTAAAATTGCAATATTTATACTGTCCTACTCTTCTTATTTTACTTTATTTTATTGGGCTGAATATATTATATAGTAACAAAACTGGAGAAACAATACAGTATTAATTGTACATTAGAAAATTATATGATAATAGTGTTGATAAGACTGGCTTTATTTGATCATTTCCTTCTTTTGTGAAATGGCTCAAATTTTGTGGTTATCATTCATGGGATCCTAAAAACTGAGGCGCTTAAACAGATTTGTTTTTGTTTGGTATGGTTATTTCTTGTTTTGTTTTCAGCTACAGAGATGTGTGCATGCTTTTTCCATTTGTTTTCTCAAATGCTCGTTTCCCTGCACCCCTCTGCAGTGAACCTAATGTGCTCGATGATTCCCAGGGGCTGGCGGCTGAGGGCACTCTTTCTAGGTACGGTGTCAATGCTACCTGTCTGTCAGTGTCTGTGCTGGGAAACTAACCTAAATGTACCTTTCACTTTCCATTTCAAATGTGCTGTTACTCAAAGGTGCAAGATTTCCTTTTTGAAAAGTTAAAATAAGATTATAGCGAAACTGACTGCCTTTTATCATGAAGCAAAGTGTTTTACAGTATAATATGCAACAGAATACATCTACCATTATAAAAAGTTAAGAATTTTGATATTATGGCACAAATGTTCAACACAATAAAAAGAAACTGCTTTATAAGTAGATAAGGATTATTTGAAAAACTTGAAGGGGAAAAAATCTAGACAAGCAACACTGACACTGTACAATAGATTGTGCAATAGGACTTCATATCCCATGTCATTCATTACCTGTCTCCTCTCATCTACCCCTGCAGAAATGAGTGCCTTTACTGCATAAGGATTTAGCAGCCTCTTTACCCATTTTGTTTCCTATTTAGACATGTATATTGTAACAAACACAGATCACCCCTATATGGAAATATTTTACAAAATAAGAAATGGCATGTTCAGTCCTTAACTGTATTGTTACAACATTGTTAGCAGAAGATTTGAAAGTTTAATTAATTGTTCACAGTTCTACACAATTTCATTTTCATGAAATATAGCAAACACTGCATAATAGTAACATTGTATGCCTTATTTGCATCCATAAAAGAAAATATGTTTATCTAGTTAAAAAGCAAAACAAACAAATCAGGTTATTACAATGTTGCGCTAGATCTTAGGTGTTCCATTTAACTGTAAAAGTGTCACTAGGTTCGTAACATGGCTGTATTCAGTATATTTATTGATTATGAATAAAAAAAACAGGCTAGGCTGGAAACCCATCTGCATATAGTTGTCACATTCCTTGAAGTATGCTGAGGATCAGGACAAAATCCATTACTGGCCTTGATTCTCCTTGTAGACATGAAATGTTGTATGTAAGCAAAGGCTATCCCCATGCATGCTCTTAAATCAAACTATCATCAACAACCATGAACTTGAAAAGAGCTTCACAAAGTGACAGGACTGCAGGTCTTCTGAACTCAGATTCAGGTGTATACCATATATTGCAAACTGGGTAGTATTTACTAAGGGTGAGTTTTTTTTCAGTTTTTGGTTTAGTGTTTTGATGATGCCATAGCAGCTGTGTATAACCTAATAACATTAATACCTTTGTGAAAGGAAATTTGAGAACTCAGATAGTTAATGATTCTGGCATACTATAAAATCTTTGACCTTTAACACATAAAAAAAGTACAAGTTCACTTGTATTGTCTGCCAGACTGTACATACTTGCAGCTAATTACAGAACCTGCATTACATAGGACTACAGCCATCAGAAATGCATAGCCAGTGTCACAAGTCATCTTAAAAAAAAAATGACACCCCCAAATCTTTAATTATACTAACTCCAAGAATGCACAACCTTTGCAATAAGGAGAAGCTTCCTTGCCCCACTGTTCTGCAATCTTGTTCTATTACCTGGCCTTTTGTCAAAGAAACACAAGAATAAATATAAATAGTTTGATTCTTGTTTTGTCAGAACAGTTATAATGATAATAGCTGTTATCCCAAGTCTACAGTATATTGGATCAGATTCCAGTCCCATGTCTTTGCTTCTCTTTGAGGCAGTCACCAAAGCCGTAGATGAGGGTAAGGTGGTTCACACAGTCTATCTTGACCTCGCCAACGCTTTCTACACCATCCCCATTCTAGAATTATAGCTAAACTCACTAAACTAGGTATAAATCCCTATGTCACAAGATGGGTTGCCAACTGGCTCACTGACAGAACCCACACTGTAAATGTTGCACACTCCAAATCTGACCTCAAAGCAGTGACAAGTGGAGTACCACAGGGTTCAGTCCTGGAACCTCTCCTGTTTGGTATGCACTTCTCTGAACTACAGGCTAACACAGAAGGCCTCTGGCTAACGAAGTTCGCAGATGACTGCAAACTAGGAACCATAGTCGAGTCCACAAATTATATGGAAATCCTTCAGAAGTGCCTCGCTGAGACAGATGCCTGGTGTCAGAGCCATGGTCTCAAGCTCAATGCCAAAAAGTGCATTGTCATCCCCTTTGGTAAAAACTCTGTACCCATGAACTACTACATAGACAGCAGTCTACTTAACACCGAATGTGTGATAAGAGACCTTGGGACCCAGGTGGACAGTAGTCTGTCCTTTGATAGTCACATCGCCACAATAGTCAGGAAGTCCTTCTACGTGGCACACATCATCATAAAAGGGTTCTCATCCAGGAAAAAAGAGGTCATTGTTCCCCTCTACTCGACAGTCATTAGACCCATTATAGAGTATAGTGCCCCTTTTGGAATGTACCTCACAAGACATCTGCAGCAGCTGGAAAGGCCACAGAAGTACCTCACAAAGAGGATTACTGGCCTCAAACAGATGCTCTACACTGACCGTCTCAAAAAACTCCAGCTTTACTCCGTAGCATATCGCCTACTCTGAGGTGATCTCTGCCTAACATATAAAGCTACGTCAAACCCAGAGCTGTTGGACATGCTATATCTAAAGAAATCCCAATCCCTCCGAGCTAGGGACCTAAACCGTGTCACCACAATAAACAGGACATGCTAGAGGGATAGATTTCTGTCCCAGAGACTTCCCATACTCTGCAACAGGCTACCCATCTATGTCAAGCAAAGTTCTTCATTAGCACTCTTCAAGAAAAATCTTGATGAGTGGATGGGAAACAGGAAATACACCCCGGGGATCACTTCTGTGCCACTGCTCGACAGTGGCACAGGAAAATAACTTTCTTGGGTGGCGTAAGCCAGGGAACCTTGTTGGCTAGGCTTACGTAGGCTCTCGGGCCGATAGCCTAGTACCTACCTATGAACCCAAGGGTAAACATAAATTTGGATTCAGGATTGCAGGTTGCAGGATATTTCAACATAAGCAATACTGATGGAGGACAGCTGCATGAACCAGCATGGTACTGAAGTGCAACAGGATCACAGCACCACAGATGTGGTTATCTCAATGTTCTGAAGGTAGCCACAGTGTGCCAGCCACTGCTACCACCACGCTCAGCACAGTGCATTAGCCCAATAAGCCACTGCACCTTGCGAGATATCCAAATAGCAGACACCACAACAAACAGCAGCACCACAGCAAACTGGAACTTATGCATTTAATGCATGAAGGCAGGAACATTTATTTTAAATATGAACAATGGGCATGTTAGGGTATCTAATGTACATGGAGGGTGGTGGTGGTCACATAGGTTTATTGGTGATTCCTAGGTTAATGACTCCTGGGGTCGTTCAACCCTGTACCATGTGTCTTTGAGGTAAACACTGTAACCATCATACCACCCCCCATCACAGTTCACACAGTAGTGTGCTACAGCATGTAAAAAATCCTGAATTCTGCTTTAGTCACACTAATGCTCCAGGACTTGTTTTAGGTGACACTCCCTGTTGAGAATAACTTAGTGTCATAGGTGTTCTTCCTCAGTAGGGCTTCTCTGCAGGTGTTGTTTCAACAGTGACAGCCACACCATCTCCAGGAACTATTGCCTTTCCTGGTACTTCTGTTCATTTATGCATGTTTTGACTGCTTTTATTGTGGCCTTCTTGCTTCATACCAATATGCTTACCAGCTGCCTTGATTAAGTGCTCTTACCTATGGGGAAATGTCCCATAATCTGCAAGCCTGAATCCCATTTTTTTAGTTCAAAATATCCCACAGAATAAACTTATATAACAAGCAAGAAACAACACAGAAAATGAACCTTCCAGATAATATTTTAGTATAGCAATGTCATATTAATGGCAACTGTCAACTTAAAATTGAAATTATTAAATTCACTTGTTAATAACAAATCATTAAAGGAATATGTTTAAAGTGTGAAAGGTAAATCATTGACGACTGTGTGTTATTAGATAGCAAACACAAGTAATGCTTCTGGTTTGAACAGCAGATGGGAAAATGATCTCTAGGCTTGACTTTCCAATGTTGCATTTCAGTTATGTGATGCTGTTTTGTTTTGTTTACAATGTCTCCTTAAGAGCTATAGTTTCTTACAGTTAGTTTCCTTCTGCCTTGGGCCACCTGCTTTTAAATTTATTTTACCATCAGTGACAAATGTTGATGGCTTTTTTAATGAAGGAAGTCTCTGTGGAACAAGCTAGGATAAGTAGCACTGCATATTATTTTCCATTTTTCGTCTCTGGAGGAAACTTGCTAGACTGATACGTCATTTTGGTAATATATAACAACCATTACACAGCTGTCTTTTATTGCTGTAGAGTAGACATACTTTGGAAAACAAATCTGCATCTGGTCTGGGCACATATTTTCAGGAATTTAGCCCTTACTCTTCTGACTTGTAGTTCCGACTAGGACATCATCTCTGTATGTTTTTTCCCTGAAGAAACATAACCCATTTAATATAAGTTATAAAACGTTAGTAAAATGTAGGAAACAAAAGAAAAAAATCAAGTAATTTTATTGACTAAAAGATATCATCTGACATTGAGCCCCAGATTTTCTCCAAAAATATAATAGACATTTTGGAAAGTTATTAAGCACTCCAGGCTTTGAATTACATAATCTTACTGCATCTGTGTCACTGAAGGCTGCCCAACCCTTTTTCAGTTTCCCTACCACTGGTCAGGTGTAAATTGTACAAGGTTACTATTTATCGATTACAGCTAGGTAACTCCTTGTCAATTGCACTTCTTACTGAAACTCATTGCTAGCACTTGCTGTTTCAGTGCTGGCATCGATTCACTTTTTTGACATTTATAAGTAAAGGGGGTGTATTTTTAGGTAAAGATGAAGATTTTCTTCTTAAGTAAGACTTACTATCTACTGTAATTTGCATTTATGCCGAACATTGCAATAACTTTGGAGTGAGTGGGGTTTCATGGATATCTTGTCTTCTGAAAAGAATATTTTTATTGTATTTTATGTCCTGGCAAACCTACAACTGTCTGTGTTCATCCGGTTGTAGCTTTTTCTTGATGAAATAAAAAAAAGTCATAGTTGAACCTCCCTTTACTGTCACAAAAACAAAAATCTAAATTGCAAATGTGCTGGGAGCTTTCAAAAGGGGATACTGCATCTTTGACATTCAGAGTGAACATGATCATTCAGTGTTTTAATCTTGTGAGTTATTTCTTGTTTGACTTTCTTCATTAAATGTTTTGAAATTCCACTTAAAAAACAGGTTTACATTTAACAGTTGTGTGGTCAGTCTATGAGCTCATGACATTCATCTGTGTTTTTGTATTTTGACTTTGAAGTTCAGCCTTTGACTTATGGCCTACGAGGTAAAAGTGGATGACATTTGCATTGTTCAAATTTGTTTGAATGTAATGGTGTGGAGCAGTATACAACCGTGACTTTTTACATGCCAGGCATTATTTTAACCTAGGTGCAGGTAATTTACTTTTTAGCCTTTAAGTCTTAACATAAGGATTTGTAATTGTCCCAATTTATTACTGCTGCAAATGAAATAAACATATCTAGGCTGCAGTGCTTAAAACACTTGGGTTACACAGATAAATACTGGGGTTCAGAGGTTGTCTGTCACTTCATAAGTAACATTCAGGTTGGATTCTCTCGTCTTTTGGAGGAAATCACCTTATACTATAAGAGCTGATGGAAGGTGATAGGTGATCTTTATGCTGGTGTTAATGAGATGAGTATAGGAGTAGATTGCACTGTCATACTGGAAAGGTGATATTTTGTGGTGTCTACCACAGTAATAAAGACTCTGTTCCCTCATTTGCTTTAGAAGGCTGTCACAGCTGTATCTAAGCTACCACCCAGAAAAAGCAGATGGCCTCTGAAGTTGTTAATTTATGGGGAAAATAACTTGAATTTTATACAGTAGCACTCCTATTTTTGCTGTGTTTCTATCATGTTGTGATATTAAGCCCTTACCTTTTGTGTTCAAATCTTTGGGCAGATTAACCTTTTTGTAAGCACCTCTGTTGTTAATTCAGTGTTTGTATCTAAACCTGTTGCACACAGTATAGCAATGACAATGTTAGTAATTATCACTGGCTGTAAATTTTAATCTGATTGAAATACATAGGCAGTTTCCTAATCTCAATCCAACAGTATACAATGAAGCCACTTCTGAGCATTATTCATAAAAGGGCCAGTCCTGTGATTTTTACTGAAGCATCTTTTGGATACTTTACTACACTTGTCTAGTGCAAGTGTTACAATGAGTACAGTTTTGTAACATGATTTAAAAGCTATATTGTGAACAATTAAAAGGATGCTCATTTTCTTAAAATAACATGAAATGAGTCACCATCTTTCAGAAGAACAACTTCAGTCTCTCTTTTTTTTTGGACCTTTCACCAGACATTATTATTACAAAACAGAAAGTATGTTTTTATGACTGTTTTGTTTTCCTAGAAATGTTATGTGGGATGCTTACAGTGCAGTTAAAACAGCAAAGTGATATTAATAAGGTAATGGATGTTATTTATGAGACAACACAGAAAAATGTGCTGAGTGATAGTTTAACATTTTAGAAACCCAGCTTGTCAAGTAGTATGACCTTACATTTTATGAGAGCCATTAGTCATTAAATAACATTTGCAAGTATTTTAATGGTCCACTGCAGAGTTACAGATTGTGCAAACTTCTGTAATGGAATATGTATTGTATATGCCAGACATAAACAGTACTCATCTGCATGTTTAACATGGTTCACACCCCAGTATAATTAATGTAAATAAAATAAATCCACAAACAGTGGCTGGTAAAGTGCCTGCATCTATAGTTTGTCTGGATAGGTCATATGGTATAAGTTTCTTTAAAATGTGTTAGAGATTTGGTTCAAATGCTCATATCATTGCTTATCCACTTTTGCCCTAGGTCTGTAAATGCCTTATACTGTATACCTGCAGAACAGAGTCGTAAAAAGCTGTGATAAAGAATATGTTGAAAATATGGTAAATCAGGTCAGCAGGTTTCAGCATCTCCTGTATACAGCAAAACTGTAAGTGTGTTAGTTGAAGACTTGTACATGGCATGTGGAGAATAACACAATATTGCTTCTGTGATACATTTTTAAGAAAGGTGATATGATCTGATGTTGTCCTTTTCATTCTTTTTTCACAAATGGGTCTAAGATTTGATCCTCAGATCCGACTCAGCTGCATACACATGACAATGGATCCAAAGCTTGAGCTCCTGCCTCTACCCATAATCCTCCCCACCAACCCCAACTCCTCAGATCTCTTTTTCTGCCATAGCTACAAGATGGAAGATACCATAAGTCAAGTCAGAGGAAGTTTTGGTGAAGTTTTGCTATATACTTGGGTGCCTTTAGTGCCTTATTATTATCATTATCTTAAGTTTAGTTTTCTCTCTGTCCTTGTCCTCCCTTAGCTATCACAGGCATTAGGGTTTTTTGATAATTTCCTGTTTCCCTTTCTGTCATACCATTGCCACTTCTCCACTGATACTTTACTGTTTTCCCCTTTTCTAGTTTATATTTAAAAAAAAAAAGTTTGTAATTCTTCTATACTGTTCATAGGGTCTATATTAGATGATCGAATGTTTGAAAGTTCGACTACCATATGGTCGACACCATATGATCGAACTTTCAAAAGTTCAAATATCTAATAAAAAAAAATAAACTACACAAAACACCTCCTACCTGAACGCTGTAAGCAGTGGGGCAAGCCCCCTGCACCCCCAACCCCCGCTGTTTAAATATACCAACTCTGAGATCGCACTACAGTGTAGTGGGAAATCTTCCCATTCTGCGCTGTACAGAGATCTCCATTACAACGTTCGAACATTCATAAATCCGATCATATGGTGTCGACCATATGACAGCAAATTTTGAATGTTCGAACATTCAATATAGACTCTGTTCATATAAGTATAGTGTGTTTACTGTTTGCTAAGGTCAAATTTAAAGTTGTGGAAATCCTGTTTTTTCCAGGGTTTTCTGCTTTATTCTGCCTACTATGTCTAAGAAACCTGCTTCAGAAAAGCCTATACTTTAAGAAGTGCACTTCTTGTGGACATAAGATGCCCAACTCTGATGACCACAAGAAGTACATCTACTGTTTGGGAGCGGCCCACCTGGATACTGCATGTGCTGTGTGTGCTGTCTTTAATCCCATGGCCCACACTGATTGGAGAAACAAGCTGATCTTCAAAGAACTTCTTCCAGCTGGGGCTCAAACCCCCACAAAGCCAACTTCAGTGGCATGGGAGTCGAGGAAGAGGCATCATCCCAAATCCCCGAAGTCTTCCTCGCTGCCTTCTGAAAAACTTCAAAAAGTTTCAGATCAGAGGTCTCTTGAGTAGCTCTTGGATCCACAGCAACCCTCAGATCCAACTGGCTCAGGTCTTATTACTGGTTCTGCTATACAGTCTACTTCTACCTCAGATCCCCATCCATCGAATCCGACGAGCAGAGTGCATACACCTGAATTTGTTCTAAAACCCGTGTAACACTAAGTTATTTCAGACACTGACCAAGCACTCCAGGCCAGTGTCTATAACCTCATCTAGGTCTTCCAGGAGTTTGTCTATGGCCGACATGGACAGGTTGATGTGGAGAATTTTTAGGGCTCAGATCCAGATGAGGATCCTTCCACCTCCATCCCCTCCCGTATCTGTGAGCACACCAGCCCAACCACTTCTGTCTCCTTCTCCAATCCGACCTGTGGTTTCAGAGTCCCAGGCACCTAGGTTCCCAAGAGGTTCAACGTTGGATCCAAGGAAGCTCCCTTCTTCAATTGTAACCTTGAGCAGCCATGTTCCAATGCCTTCAGATCAGGGTGGGTCTCTGATCCGAGGGGTTGGGGCTAGGTCTGAGGGATTGGGTTTGGGTCCCACTTTGTCCGATCCATCCCTTCCCCTCAGCACCTTAACTATTGACAGCTTGGGTCCTATTCTCTCTGGAGGGCTCAGATCCAGGGTTGGCCCTGACCTCCCTTCTTTGGCTGCTTCGGCTACAAGGAAGGGAGGAGAGGTTTCCCCCGGGCCCATCGGCCTTCCATGTTGTAGAAAGGGCTTTTTCTGTACACAGAGAGCTGTCCTGTTTAATCTCGGATCATATTCCATGCCCTTCATCAGGTCCAAGCTCTGAGCCCATCATTACTGCTCCTCAGGGTCAGCCAGCTCAAGGAAGGCTCCACACATGTTCCCCTGAGGGAATCCCCCTCACCTCTGACACCTCTTCCAAGCACCCCAAAGAAGAGGTTCCTTGGAAGAGAATATGCAAGGGGAGGCACATAGACTCCTCGATGGAATCTGTCACTTAGGACACCAATTTTGATGAAGGGGAAGGATCCCCCATGATCGCCACCTGATGACGTCTCTTTTGGGGACATCCTAGAGATCCTCAAGCAGAATGTTGGCTAGTCCACACAAAGTCCTTCTCCTGAGGTATTGGTTTTCGGGGAGGCTTTTGGGGCTGGCTCATCTACAACTTGGGTGACCCCCTGGCAGATGATCTTATTAACCTTGTCTCACACTGAGCTTGGAAGGAACCAAACAAAATTGAGTCAGCCCCCAAATGTCTGGATAAATTCTTAGCTCCCCCTTCAGACAGACCTCACTGGAGCAAGGGTGTTCCAATTGATGCCATTGTTGTGGTGGCAGCCACTAAGAAGGAGCTAGCAGAGCAAAGCTCCTCTGTCCATTTATCGAACAGGGAGTCCAGAGCAATGGACAGGTTTGTAAAGTGCATCTACACCTCAGCTATCTTTACAGTGAAATCATTAAATTACCTGGCACATTTTACTTACTTGCAGAGAAAATTAATCAAGGAATTTTATACTCTGTGGCCAAGTCCATGTCTGAGTAGGACCTCAAGAAGGTTTCTTCTCAGCTGGCCACTCTCTCATATGTTGCTAATTCTTCAATGAGGTTAATTTCCCATAGAGTGGAGGGTACCTCACAAGCAGCAGGTTTAGGCATAGCCTTTAGGAGATATGTCTGGATGCGACTATACGACTTCGCAGAACCCTTCAAGACATCCTTTGTTTATGCCCTCTTCAATGGCTCTTCCTTGTTTGGGCCATCAGTAAAAGATACTCACATTAACAGCGAGCAGGAGGGAAATACCTTCTCTGCCATTGGAGTCAAGTTCTATGCCTGTCAATGGACATTCTGCAGGAGCTAGTGAAGTGGTAAGAAACTGTGGTGCCAAACATCTCAGGGACCTTTTCAGGATTTACGCATGGGTGCTTCCTGTAGAGGCAGAGGAGGTTTTAATGGCAGATGTCGCCCCAGAGACAAAGCAGTCTACAGAACCAAGGCTTTAGAGACTACTTCTCTGATAGACCCTATCAGTGCTCCTGAAGTGCTGCATGACTGTCCATCTCTGGAGGCAGTCGGGGGTCGTATTTCCCTGCACCTACAAGCCTGAACAAGTCTTACAATGGGTGCCAAGTATAATATCCAGATGTTACTACATTCTCTTTTCTTTCAACCTCCCATCACAAGGAAGAAACTCCCCGATGTTTCACTTAGTCAATAGTAGTACACAGCTCAAGAGGTTCAAAAGCTGCTACACAAGAGAGCCATCCAGAAGGTCCCACCCAACAAACAGGAGTTGGAACTTACTCCCACTTCTTTTTAGTACCAGAGAAAACAGGGGACCTGAGATGAATTCTAGATCTTAACAGTCTGAATCAGTATCTAAAGAAGTCAAAGTTCTGAATGGTTACAGTTCAGTCCATCCTGCCTCTTCTGAGCAAGGACGATTGGATGTGCTAAAGATCTCTAGGATGTGCATTATCATATCAAAATATACAGGAGCTCCAGGAGGTCCCTGCGCTTTCGGCTGGGAGCCAGTCACTACCATTTCAGAGCACTGCTCTGTGGTGAGACCAAAGAGCAGTTCAGAGCACTGCTCTTTGGTCTCACCACAGCCACCACGGCGTTCACCAAAGGCATGACAGTAATGTTTCCCTCTCTAGAAGATTGGCTCCTCACTGCCCCAACCAGGCTTCAACTTCTACAAGCCAGTGATTAATTGCTTCAGATTTCCAACTCCCTAGGCATTATGATAAATCTTGGCAAATTGAAGCTGACTGTTGTACAGAATCTGGAATTTATAGGAACTCAACTGGATACGGTGATTCAAGTGTCCTCACTCCCTCTTCATCATATCTTATCATTGAGAAGTCAGGTGCAGAACATACTGTCTCTTCCGTTCCCCCCAGCAAGATTAAACTTGGATCTATGTCAGCTGCCATTCTTTATGCAAACACTCCAATGGACACTAGTGGTTCAGTGGTCTATTCTTTACCAGCCTCTATCCTTTCCTGTAAAACTCATTCCCATTTGCAAACATCATGTTTGCTGGTGGACCCAATCAGATTATTGCTTTCTAGGCAGACCATTCTGTCTTCCTCCCCTAATAGCCACAGTGACCACAGACACTTCCCAACTGGGGTGGGATGAGGGGCATTTCTTGAAAAAGATGGTTTAAGGCACATGGTCCCCCTCGGAGACCAAGTTGCATATCAGTGTCCTGCAGATGAGAGCAGTCCTCCTAACGTTGCAAGCCTTTTCAGGACATCCTATTAGGAGCTGTTGCTATATATTGGAATCTGTTAGCTATTGCTCTGAAGTAGTTGTTCACCACCACGGTCTACACACCCACTTTTGGAATGGAAACACGTTAAGATTTCACGCTAGGTGCTAGGGACCAAATATTCGAGCTATGAAGTTCAAAAAAGCTCTAGATTTAGCACGAAAAGCACTAAATTGGCAACAGTGTGTCCTCCCTCTACAGACTATAGCAGTCCATATGGACAACATGTCAGTATTCTGGTACGTCAACTAACATGGAAGAACCTGTTCCTATTTATTGTGCAGAGAGGCCATGAGGGTGTGGGAATGGGCGATCTCTGCCACCCCTTTCTTACTGCAGCACACATTCTGGGGAAAACCAACATGCTAGCAGAAAGACTAAGCAGGTCCATCCTGATTCCCCATGAGTGGTCCCTCACTTGAACAGTTGTGAATATGATTTTCAGCCACTGAGACCAACCTTGCTGTGACCTATTTGCCTCTCTGCTCAACAAGTACGGCATGCATTCATACCTCTCAACCAGGAAACATCAAAAATCTGGACAAAGGCCCATAAAAAGTAAGTACAACTGGCCAAACATCGGGATGCTGTTTAACATAAATTTGCATGCATAATCATGAACCCTGCCCACCCCAATGGAATTATGGGATACCAACATGAAGACTGAAGTCACTAAATAATAATAAATAATGGCAGGCATTTGAATTTCAGACTTCATATCCCTCTGAAAATACATAATACTGCAAAACATGTTATTCTAGCAAGTATCTGAGTTTACAGGAGCAATATTTAAATCTGCCCCTATTTCTTGGCCTTTGTCCCACCATTATTTTTGGCTTTATTCAGATTTCTTGCTCATTAGAGATTGAGAGGTATGGAGAGATGAGAGGTATGATCCATATTATCATGGATACTTTTAAAAATAGTAGCACTAATAACTTGAGATATTGACAGGTTAGCAGAATGTGAATATATGTTTCCTGAAATAAAAGAAATCTGTAACTCAAATTATTGTCATTACTTACTGAGATTTATTCACCATATTTTCTCCAAAAGTCACCGGTTTTAAACAGGATTAACCGGAATAGAGCTAAAATTTGAGTAAAAATTAGGGACAGTTGAGAAGTATGGTAGACGTTGATGTAACGGCAATATGACCACAAAGGAAGAAGGTGAGACTGTTACAAAACTACATTCACTGAAACCAACTAACCAGCACAAGTACAACACATTTCCTAAAGACCATTCCAGTCATTCTTAGCAGTCACAGTGTATGTTGTGTCTTTCGGCTTTTCCCGGTTGGGGGTCGCCACAGCGGAACTCCAGTCCGCTAATGATTGGTAGTTGATTTTTACGTGCCGAGGTACCAGCCCTGACGCACAACCTTCAATGAAGGTACGCCCATTCACACATGTCTCCACGCAGAAGATGCTCTAGCTGAGAATCGAACAGGACAGTGTCTTACTGTGAAGCGACAACGCTACCACAGCACCACCACCGCGGATAGCAGTCACAGTGTATAATTTCATAAATCCTTTCAAAAAACAAATGAATGCCTATACTTTTTAGTGGCAGTTCATCAACCAGTTTCCAACTTCCAAGCATGTCCGCAGTCATCCTAAAACAAAATAATCAGTAAACAAGCTACTTAAGTAAAATCTTAATGTGAAAGCAGAGCAGACCATAGTAAAACTAGTACAGGATCAAAATCACCATGTCACTGCAGTTACAAGACAAAAACGATAATTTTTTCTCGTTGCTACTAATAAACAAACATCAAGTAACTTGCTACAGTTTAAAACTGTTAACTCCAGAGACAATAAATTCAGTTTATGTGGAAAGAAGTTTAGCAATGTAGCTTCAAGAACTCTGCATGTTAGTATGCCAATAGTCATCATCAAGTACTACAGATTGCCTTTGGCTTCCAAATATCAAATTGTTTCAGCATCTTTTTCCTCAAGGCTCCAGCTCTAATAAAATACAATGGTGACAGAAGAAGTTCCATCTAAAACTCTGTTAACTTCACTGTAGGATCCTCACTTTAGTTGCAGTGCCTCAGTAAAGTTAGTTTCCCATGGATAACTAGTTTTGCTTAGTTAACTTAAACCTAGGTGAATTCATGGAAGAACATTCCCTGGGAAGAACAGTTTAATAAATCTTCCCTTCAAAAATCCTGCTTAAATCAAAAACTAAACTAGAACTGTGCACTCCCCTTCACTGAGAGCATGCGCAAAATGGAGTGCTGTGCTTACAAGAAAGAAGATGTAGAACTGAACATTTGAGATCATGGGATGTCACTCACAGTTCATGCAGTGCAGTGTTACATGTGGATGAGAAAATCGGCAACATGGGGAAAAAAGAATACCAAAGTACTCTAACCACATTAAGATTAATTGTCCTAAACTTATTTCACACTTGATATCGGCAGTCGACCTCCTGTTTTCACTCTGCAGCTGACTAAACAGGTTCATAGCACCTATATACTCCTAACCATCCAGCTGACTATCTCTCCCACTGAATGTGGGGAAATTGTATAATAGGGGAAACTGGCATCAGACTCTGTTATGAAATGAAATGTAACTTCCAAATGGTGCTGGCACAGTAACAACAAAAAATACTAAGGTAATGAAATTCTTTGAGTCAGCGGAATGAGCAAGATTACATGGCATGGTTGTTACTGTAAGGTGTTCTAAGAAACTGTTAGCCTAATCTGTAAATATCAGTCTAAATATTTACCTTGAGTCCTACCTTAAATAGAGTTTGTGATCTGCCCTCAAACACCCCTTATCAGTAGTTGACAGAGAAACACAGTCTGCAAGTTTCCTGTATTGACTTCCACGTTCCGCAGCAATAATGTAAAAAAAAAAAAAAAAAAAAAAAGGCATAACTTAGCTGTAAGTAAAATTTTTTAAAAATTCGGTAATTGAAGTGGTCGTTTTGAAATTCGTGGCTCTCAAAAATGGTAAATACCAAGGAATTTGGTACAGTTGAGAGGTATGCATGTATTTCACTCTGATTGCCCCACTAGGGGAGTCACCAAGGGATGCTCTGAGTCAGGATTGCCCCCCCCCCCGGTCTTCTTTATGCTTATCCCCCTGCTCCTGTCATTCCAAAGTTCCTTCAGAAAGCAAGAAGGCTGAGTCATCCTCATTGCCCCCTTCTGGCCTCGATAGGTTTGTTTCCCCTCTCTGTGGTCTCACTTGAAGTATCCTCAATAGATAGTAGAAACCATTCAGGATCTCTTATCTCACCCATCAGGAATCCAACATCCCAATCTTCACCCCTTCAAATTGACTGCATGGTTTCTTCACTTCCAGTGAATGTAAAAACAGTCCAGGCTCACTTTCCCCACTTTGTGATATTATCTTGGCCTCCCAGAAGGCCTCAGCCAGAAAGTCGATAGAAGTAAGTGGAAGATTCTGTATATGGGCTTCAAAGAAGAATATTGATCCCTATTCTGCACCTATTTCGGCTTTTCTTTTTCTTACTATGCTTTTCCAGGAATGGGTTACATTTTCTACTGTCAAACTTCATTAGCAACTATATCCAACTTCCACATGGGTAAAAAATCTTTTCTTTAACATTTTCCAAACTATGTAAAGCTTTTATGAAGGGGATTTTCCTTCTTAGGCCTCCAGTAAAGGGTCCATTTCCCCCTTGGGATATGACGGTGGTCCTTCAAGGTTTAACTGAAAAGCCGTTTGAACTGGATTATATGTGCGGCATGAAGTTTTTTTCCTGGAAGACAATCCTTCTAGTAGTTTCAGGTAAACAAGTTTCTGAACTACAAGCCTTATCAGCTAGGCCTCCTTACATTATTTTCTATATGGACAGGGTATCTCTATGAACCAACCCTTCCTTTTTGCCTAAAGTGGCCACAGAGAATAAGATTAATCAGTCCATACAATTACCTCTTTTCTTTCCAAATTTTTCTAATAAAGGTGAATATATGTTGCACTTCTTGATGTTCATAGGCAGTTATGTTTCTATCTTCACAGAACGAAACAGTACAAGAAGTCTGATCAGCTGTTTGTATCTTTTTCCCCTAACCGCTTAGGTCAAGCAGTATCCAAACTTACCCTTGCCAAATGGATTACTGATTGTATCATGCTGGTTTATTCTCAAAAAGGTTTGGAGTTGCCTCATCTTCCTAGAGCACACTGCAATAGCTCTGTGGCTACTTCTTTCACCTTTTCTTCGAGAACTTCCATTGATGATATCTGCGCCGCAGCCACTTGGTCAAAAACTCATACCTTTGTTACAGATTACAAAGTGTACATTGTTTCCAGAAGCAGAGCTTTCTTTGGTTCAACAGTGCTCAGGCATGTCATTCCTTGTAGGCCTCCTGGGAGTTACGTAGCTGAGGACTGTGAACCATTTGTGAGGAAGAGTGAAAAGGACGACATCAGATGTAGAAGTTATGTACGTACCATAACTTGCCATCTGCGTTGTCCATTTTCATTCTTCCTCACCTTCCCAAACAACCTTCCCTCGGGCATGGCACTCCTTGAAAGATCTTTTAGATGTTATTGGAACCTTGGCATTCCTGGCTGAGCCTAATCATCCTGCTTGTGTCTGTCCTGTCTGTATAGTACAGTAGGCATTAGGGCAGCAAACTTGATCTGAGCAGTTGCGGATGGTGGGGAGCATTATGGGCAGAGGGAGGAGCTTGAGCTTTAGATCTGAAGTCTTGTGAATGCGGCCAAGTCACATCCGAGGATCGGATCCTAGATCCATTTATGAGGAAGAATGAAAATGGAAAATACAGATGCCAAGTTATGGTAAGCACATTACTTCTAATTTCTGAGGCACCATAGTTTTCTCTCAAATGCTGAATGGACATCATCTCTACCAGCTGTAGTAGCTGTTCGGACAAATGATGAAGATTTTATTATACTTTCTAAGAGTTATAGTCTGTTATCTTAATTCTGAGGTTAATACAGTTGAGAAGGAATGACACAAGGCACCAAGGCACAAGCTTAAGCAATTTATTTAAAGTTATCAGGATTAACTTTAAATTACAAGCATTAAAATGGCCTTCATTGCTCACTCATAGAAGGACTCCAAATTCTAACAGTGCAGTTATCTGTTCAAATCAATACAATGCAGGCACTAGCATTTAAAACACCCAGTCCATGCCAGAGATCCATGCTGACCAACCAGTATAATGCAGGCACTAGCATTAAAATGCTAAGTCCATGCCATGCTTATGAGTCCGATCTAATTACTGACTGACCAGCTTTTTACAGTCTGGTATAAACAAGTTCAGCTGGGTCGTGATAGTTTTGAAATGATGAACAATCTGTAAGTTAAAATAATTTTCTAAGTTGTGAATAAGGCTTATGTTATGTATATTTGTTTACTTTTAGTGCCTCTGTCATGTAATAATTTCTAGATTTTTACTTTCAGTACCTCTGCTTACTTCCTCTTCTAAGAGAATAATTAGCCCTTAGCTAACCACAGACTTGTGATAGTTCCTCTTATTTAACTTTTTGAGCTGGCAAACATTTTGTCAATAAATGCAGACAACAGAAGAACACCAAAGCCACCTCTGATACTGCTTCAAAAATCCTTGAATTAAGATAAGCGTCCTGTAACCTACATAATTTTATCAAGTTAATCAAAGTTCAATGCACTTGAGTTCAGTAAGCAAGCTTTTCCTTACAGCATGTTTCTAGCGTATTACAAATATTCAAAAGCTGTTTGCAAGATTCAAACCCTGATATAGCCGCTATTTTATTGTACGCAGGAGTGAGGTGGTCGGGGCACCTAAAATTCAGGGCAGGTTGTGTGAGCCCTTGACACTAAGTAAGGCTTATTATCTACTCTAATTTGTATTTATCCTAAACATTGCCATAATTTTGGAATGAGTGGGATTAATAAAACTGTAATGTCCATCAGACTAAGGTTACTTTAGTGTAAGGTGTATTTACAAAGAAACTTAACGCCATTGTAACTCAGTTGCAGTGGTGTTATGAATCCCACACCTTGTATGCAAGAACTAATTACTAAAAAGTGCCCCGTGGTCTGAAACTGATTTTTGTTTTTAAAAGGTTCTCTTCCTAATTCTGATGTCAGTGGGTACTTGCATCAAATGTCTGTACACCCTAAGCCAATCTTTATATTTTCTTGGTCATGCTTATTCCATTTGTTTGTCATCTTAAATTGCTTATTCAGACAACTTGTAAAAATGTATTCACTGATTTATATATTCTTTGACATGCTGATGCATTAATTTATTTTTCCTTGCTGTTGTGTATTTCATTGCTTCCCACATCTTAATCTTCTTATAGGATGGGATTGCCAATAGTATTCTGGTTTTAGAACTTTATTTTTTTCCATATTAGTTCTTTTATATTCGTCCATTTCATTGCCCTTTTATATAATGCGGTAGTTTAGTTCATATTATAGTGGTATTAGCTAAAATTTCAACATCCCCATAGTCATTGATTATTTATGAATTTGCTTATTCGTGCTCAGCACTTGTTCAGAACTTGTTGTTAGCACTAAATAAGCTACAAATTACTACAGCACTCAACCTTCCTCTTTACCTAGAGGAAAGCAGTTTTTGTACTTACTTTTCTCACTTGCTTAGAGGAAAAACAGCTCATTTGTCTAGAGGAAAGTAGTTCTTTATTCAGACATGTCCAAGGGTCAGCCCCTAGTGTTCTCTCCTGTCTATTTGATGAATCTGGGCATCTTGGGGCAATGTAGCAATTGCCTCATGTACAAAGACAACCCTCTCCTCCTACCACCCAACACCACAACCTGTGAGAGATGCACTTATCTAGCCAAACTGGAGGTAAAGCTGTCTCCAACCAAGACTGAACTTGACAGTCAAGAGGAGAAGGTAAGTACTTGCACTACACCACACTCATCACATAGTTCCACTAAACCTACACCACCAAAATCCACACATAGAAACACAAAAACACTAGCAGAGGCTCTCAATAATAATCTGCTCAAGCAACAGAGACTTCCAAAGCAGAAATGCAAGCAACCTCTATCCCCCAACACAACCCAAATGACACATAGCCCACAGACTCAGTGTGCCAATAAACCACAGCCCATAAGGCAAAACAACGTACCCAACACACTAGTCATAGGAGACTCTATAGTCAGGTACACTTATGTCTCACTCAGCAGGCTAAACAAGGAGAAGGTTACTGTCAGCTGCCTGTCGGGTGCCAGGATCCGCCACATAAACCACGCACTCAGGTCACTCCACAACAAGTACAAATATGACTCTGTCATTGTCCATGTTGGTGTGAACGACTGGAGACATACCTCCCTGGACTACATGAAAAGAGACATGGAAGAGCTCTCCCATCTTATAGCCCAGGCATGTATGACCCTAGCCCTGAGTAGCATCCTGCCATCGCCCAGAATGATACCGCAGTACAAGGACAAAATGATTGACTTCAACAATTGGCTTAAGCTTCTGGTGTCATTCTAAGGGGATCCAGTATCAGTCTGCCTGGGATGACATGGTCGACAGACCACAATGTTTTGCCAGAGATGACCTGCACCTGTCGCCCCTGGGATTCTGGATACTGGCTAAGGGTCTTGCCACCCCTATAGTGCCTTTTTTAGGCAAGGTTCAAATGACAAATTCACCACCGTAACAGGAGCAGGCAAGCAAAAAACCGAGTGTAATTCTTCTCAATGCTAGAAGTCTAAATCTCAAAATGCACTCACTCGAGGCACTCCTTAAAATGGAGAACATCGATATCTGTGCAGTGACTGAGACCTGGTTCAAGGCTGTAGAGAGCACCCCTGCATTACCAGGCTATAACTCATACCACAATTTTTGGCCATCTAACCTGGACCAGAACACCAAAGGCAGAGGTGTGTCCATATTCATTAAGGATATCCACACCTCCAGGCTAGTTGCGCAGCATAATGCATCCAAGGTTATCCAAGTACAACTAACTCTGGGCAAAACTGCAATCCAAATTGTAGCTTGCTACAGATCTCCCACCATGCCCCAGGATTCCCACTCCTCTTTTCTTGATATACTGGAAAATATTACGGTTCAACCAAACACCCTAAGAATGGGCGATTTCAACTACCCCACCATTAACTGGGAAAACTACTCATGTACCAACTCCTTTGCTCAACACTTTTTGGAATTTATAAATTCCAATGCCCTGGATCAACCTATCCACACCCCCACCAGGGGCAACATTATCCTAGACCGAGTCATTGCCAACACGAGTGACCAGTGTTCCACACCTGAAGTCGACTCCTCATTGGTCAGACCCGACCATAAGCTAATCATCCTAGATGTCCGCATCCTGCAGACGTGGCGAACTTCATGACACCCATGCGGATGAACAATACAGTTACGACTGCTGAATCCTACACAAATACACCCTATAAGCACTTACACAAGTACATGGATCGTGCTATCCCAAACAGAACCAAGATGCTATCCTCCAAAAAAAGGAAGCCAATATGGTGGTCCCCTGCCATAAACAAACTCTGCAACAGAAGGAAGAAACTGTTGCAAAAGTGAGTAAAATCCCATGAGTGGAGGATCTCCCTGGTCAGCCTCAGTAAGAAGCTGAGATCCCTTATAAGATCGTCCAAAGCTAGCTATGAAAACAAAATCACCACTGATTCTAAGGGCAACCACAAAGCATTCTATAGCTATGTCAAGAATCTCAATGGCAACACCCAGATCTGCTCTGAGTTACAGCACAACTGCATGAAAATTACAGAACCAACTGATATTGCCAGCATCCTGGCAGAAAGGTTCAGTGTTAACTTTACCCCCCCTCTCACCCCCATATCTATACAGGAAGAATGCAAAGTCCCTGTAATCACATCTATGCAGGTAAAAGCTGCACTCTCTAAAATCAAAAACACAGCATCCATGGGACCGGACAACATCCCAGGCTGTGTTTTTCATGAACTTCAGATTGAACTGGCTCCCCACCTAAGCACCATGTTCAATCATAGTCTCACATCTGGCTTTGTGCCCACGGAATGGTGCACAGCAACAGTTATCCCACTCCACAAAGGAGGAGCCACCACTGATCCTGGGAACTATCGCCCTATTAGCCTGATGAGCCTGGTCTGCAAGGCCATGGAACGTTTCATTATGGAACTCATAAACAAAGACATTGGTAACCTCCAAACTCTGGACCCCACCCAGTTCGGGTTTGTGAAAGGCAGATCATGCCTTTTGAACCTGATTGACTTCTTTGAGGCAGTCATTAAAGCCATAGACGAGGGTAAGGTGGTTCATACAGCCTATCTTGACCTTCCCAAGGCTTTCAACACCATCCCCCATTCTGGAATTATAGCTAAACTCACTAAACTAGGTATAAATCCCTGTGTTACAAGATGGGTTGCTAACTGGCTCACTGACAGAATCCACACCATAAAAGTTGCAAACTCCAAATCTGACTTCAAACCAGTGACAAGTGGAGTACCACAGGGTTCAGTCCTGGGATTTCTCCTGTTTGGTATGTACTTTTCTGAAGTGCAGGACAACACAGAAGGCCTCTGGCTAACGAAGTTTGCAGATGGCTGCAAACTAGTAGCCGTAGTTAAGTCCCCAAGTGATGTGGACATCCTACAGAAGGGCCTCACTGAGGCAGATTCCTGGTGTCAGAGGCATGGCCTCAAGCTCATTGCCAAAAAGTACATTGTCATCCCCTTTGGTAAAAACTCTGTACCCATGAACTACCGCATAAACGGCAGTCTACTTAATGAGGTATATACTAAAAGGGGTGTTGTACTCTATAATGGGTCTAATGAGTGATGAGTAGAGGGGAACAATTACCTCTTTTTTCCTGGATGAGAAGCCTTTTGTGATGAGGTGTGCCACGTAGAAGGATTTCCTGACTACTGTGGCGATGTGATTATCAAAGGAGAGACTACTGTCCACCTGTGTCCCAAAGTCTCTTATCACACTTTCGGTGTTAAGTTTACTACCGCCTATGTGGTAGTTCATGGGTACATAGTTTTTACCAAAGGGGATGACAATCCACTTTTTGGCATTGAGCTTGAGGCCATGGGTTTGACACCAGCCATCTGTCTCAGTGAGGCCCTTTTGTAGGATGGCTCCTAGTTTGCAGTCATCTGCGAACTTCGTTAGCCAAAGACCTTCTATTTTTGGCCTGTACTTCAGAGAAGTAGATAGCAAACAGGAGAGGACCCAGGACTGAACCTTGTGGTACTCCACTTGTCACTGGACTGAAGTCAGATTTGGAGTCTGCTACTTTCACAGTGTGGGTTCTGACAGTGAGCCAGTTGGCAACCCATCTTGTGACATAGGGATTTATACCTAATTTAGTGAGTTTATCTATAGTTCCAGAGTGGGTGATGGTATCGAAAGCCTTGGCGAGATCTAGATAGGCTCTGTGAACCACCTTACCCTCGTCTATGGCTTTGGTAACTGCTTCAAAGAAGTCTATCAGGTTTAGGAGATGTGATCTGCCTTTTACAAACCCGAACTTGGTGGGGTCCAGAGTTTGGAGATTACCAATGTCTTTGTTTATATGTTCCACGATGATACATTCCATGGCCTTGCGCAGCAGGCTCGTCAGGCTAATGGGGTGGTAGTTACCGGGGTCCGTGGTGGATCCCCCTTTGTGGAGTGGGATAACCGTCGCTGTGCACCACTCTGTGGGCACAAAGCTTGAGGTGAGGCTGTGATTGAACATGGTACTTAGGTGGGGTGCCAGTTCTTTCTGTAGTCCATGTAGAATGCAGCCTGGGATGTTGTCAGGTCCCATGGATGCTGTGTTCTTGGCTTTGGAGAGTTTGTTTTTTACCTGTGCAGCCGCGATTACAGGAACTTTGCATTCTTCCGGTATAGAGATGGGCCCTTTAGGGGGTGAGAGGGGGGTAAAGTTAGCACTGAATCTATCTTCCAGGATGTTGGCAATATCAGTTGGTTCTATATATTTAGTGCCATTGTGCTGTAACTCAGAGCAGATCTGAGTGTTGCCATTGAGAGTGTTTACATAGCTATAGAATGCTTTGTGGTTGTCTTTAGAATCAGTGGCTATTTTGTTTTCGTAACTAGCTTTGGAGGATTTTATGAGGGCTCTCAGCTTCTTACTGAGGCTGATGAGGGAGTTCCTCCAATCATGGGATTTTACTCTTTTTTTGCAACAGTTTCTTTCTTCTGTTACAGAGTTTGTTTATGGCAGGGGACCACCAGACTGGCTTCATTTTTTTGGAGGATATCATCTTGGTTCTGTTAGGGATAACAGGATCCATGCACTTGTGTAAGTGCTTATAAAGTGCAATTGTGTAGGATTCAGCAGTCATACCTCTGTTGTCCGTCTGCATGGGTGTCGTGAAGTTTGCCACCTTTGTCTTAAGAAGTGTGAAGTTGGCTTTGGAGGGTGGAGGTGGGATGTGGATGTCTAAGGTGATTAGCTTGTGGTTGGATCTGACCAATGAGGAATTGACCTTTGGTGTGGAACCACCGGTCACCATGTTGGTAATGACCAGGTCTAGGATATTGCTGCCCCTGGTGGGGGTGTGGATAAGTTGATCCAAGGCAATGGAATTTATGAATTCCAGAAAATGTTGAGCAAAAGAGTTGGTATATGAGTAGTTTTCCCAGTTAATGGTGGGGTAGTTGAAATTGCCCATTATTATGGTGTTAGGTTGTACCCTAATATTTTCCAGTGTATCAAGAACTGAGGAGTGGGAATCCTGGGGCATGGTTGGAGATCTGTAGCAAGCTACAATTTGGATTGCTGTCTTGCCCAGAGTTAGTTGCACTTGGATAATCTCGGATGCATTATGCTGAGCAACTAGCCTGGAGTTGTGGATATCCTTAATGAATATGGACACGCCTCCGCCTTTAGTGTTTCAGCCCAGGTTAGGTGGCCGAAAGGTGTGGTATGAGTTATAGCCTGGTAATGCAGGGGTGCTGTCTGGAGCCTTGAACCAGGTCTCAGTCACTGCACAGATGTCGATGTTCTCCATTTTAAGGAGTGCCTAGAATGAGTGCATTTTGAGGTGTAGACTTCTAGCATTAAGTAGCATGCTTGCTTGTACCTGTTACAGTGGAGAAATTGTCCTTTGAACTTTGCCTAAAAAAGGCACTATAGGGTGGCAAGAGCCTTAGCCAGTATCTGGAATCCCAAGTGCGACAGGTGCAAGTCATCTCTGACAAAGCATCGTAGTTTATCGATCATGTCATCCCAGGCAGACAGATACTGGATCCCCTTAGAATGACACCAGAAGCTTAGCCAATTGCTGAAGTCAATCATTTTGTCCTTGTACTGCGGTATCATTCTGGGTGATGGCAGGATGCTACTCAGGGCTAGGGTCATACCTGTCTGGGCTACAAGATCGGAGAGCTCTTCCATGTCTCTTTTCATGTAATCCAGGGAGGTATGTCTCAGGTCGTTCACACCAACATGGACAATGACAGAGTCATACTTGTACTTGTGGAGTGACCTGAGTGAGTGGGTTATGTGACGGATCCTGGCACCCGACAGGCAGCTGACAGTAACCTTCTCCTTGTTTAGCCTGGTGAGTGGGACATCAGTGTGCCTGACTATAGTCACCTATTACTAGTGTGTTGGGTACATTGTTTTGCCTTATGGGCTGTTGTTGATTGGCACACTGAGTCTCTGGGCTATGTGTCATTTGGGTTGTGTTGGGGGGTGGAGGTTGCTTGCGTTTCTGCTTTGGAGGTCTCTGTTGCTTGAGCAAATTATTATTGAGAGCCTCCACGAACGTTTTTGAGTTTTTATGTGTGGATTTTGGTGGTGTAGGTTTTGAGGGACTGTGTGATGAGTGTGGTGTGGTGCAAGTATTTACCTTCTCCTCTTCACTGTCTAGTCCAGTCTTGGCTGAAGAGAGCTTTGCTTCCAGTTTGGCTATATAACTGCATCTCTCACAGGTAGTAGTGTTGGGTAGTAGGAGGAGAGGGTTGTCTGTGTACATGAGGTAATTGCTGCATTGCCCCAAGATGCCCAGATTCATCAGGTAGACAGGAGAAAACACCGGGAGCTGACCCTTAGATATGCCTGGATAGGTGCTTATTTATTAAGTACTAAAAAGTGTTTTCCTCTAGATAAGTGAGGAAAGTTGAGTGCTGTAGTAATTAGTAGCTTATTTAGTGCCTACAATGAGTTCTGAACAATTGCTGAGCTCAAAGAAACAGATTTGAGTGCTAAAACTAAAAAACTGACTAGTTCTAAGGGAAAATTTGAAGAGCAAATGTATGTTTCCATTTTCCTTCAGTAAAGTGCATATATATATATATATATATATATATATATATATATATATATATATATTGAAATAAAATGTATTTAGTAAAACATTTTACCAGTTTGCAGGGTACAGAACAAAGTATAGTGATTTCCAAAATACATGCAATCTGAGTTATTTTAATAAAATCTTATTAATCTTGTCTCCTTTTTCCAAACATTCTTCAATATTCTGTCTTTTTCCATCTTCTCCAGATATATTCAAAGTCAGTCCTTAGTCTGTTTTCTCTCATCATTCACTTGAATTTCTTTTCATGTTCTTCATTCTACAGATTTCCTTTTATTTGTTTTTGAGTTTAAAACCTTGAAATCTAACTGCAAAGTTCTTGGTCCTAAAGGCTAATGTTTTTAATTGTAAGGACTGCTTCCTTCCTCCACTACATTTCCAACATTCATGTTCCATTATTTTAATTCGTTACAGTCAATCTGGAGTTGTTAATCTTCATCCTATTCATCACTGATGCTGGAACCGAGTCAGCCTTATATGAAGCTTGCGTGCACCAAGAACTCTTGAGCTAAGCTGCTACCCATAATGCCCTTCACTCAGTTACCTCAGATCATGTTTGCCACGCAGCCATATAGCACCGTTTCACCGAGCTCTCCAGCTAAGTGACATATTTTTTTCAAATTTTGTCAGTATTTGTGAGTTCTTTACTGTCAGTTTATTATCTTTTCTCTATTTTTCAGCACTCAGCTGTATCCACAGGTATTTCCTTTTCATACCATTGTTGGTATTAATCCCTTTACCCTTGTGGTATTCCCAATACCATTGTTGGTATTTCCTCTCTCTCTCTCTATAACTTTCTTCTATTTTAACGTGTGTGTGTGTTTCTTATGTTATGTCAGAAAAGAAAGAGACTACAGGGTTTAAACACTGCTCTTCTTGCACTGGTAAACTCCCGAATAGTGATTTACATGAAGAATGTGTGTATTGTTTGGGGGGTTCCGCACTTATCGGCGAAACCTCCTTGTGACATTTGTGCTAGCTGCAGTCAGTGGACGCTGAATGAAAGACAAAAGTTAATCCTTAAGGGCCTGCTTTCTTCGCCTTTTTTGGAGGCTATTTCTGTGTTGGAGGTCTCATCCCCTCCTACTGTGGACAAGAAACATCCTCATTCAGACCCTTCTTCACCGGCCGGTGATAGGGGCAAAAGTCATAAGCACAAGGCCCACAAGGCTTCTACCGAGCACCGTATCACCTCCTTGGTTCTGACCACCTCGGCTCCGAGTTTGGCTCCAGTGTTTCATACCGAGGTTGCCTCATTGACGCCTGTCCCGGCTCCCACTACAACTTCGGTTCCAACCAGTTTGCCTGTCTCTACCTCGACATTGACTTCCCCCATGTCCGTTCTGACACCGGTTCCGACAACAGCTTCAGAGCCGCTATTGACCTCCATCCCAGCTGTGACCTTGGCTCCGAGCCCATTCTCGGCTCCAATTGTTCCCCTGCTGCCGGTTTCCAAATTGGAATCGTTGGTTCCATTTTTCAATTCACCACAGATCCAGTACTCCCCGTCTGCAGATCCATTTGCCGGACAAACGTTCAGCCCCTTTTTGGATCGTCCCAATTCCCCCTCAAGGGCATCAGTAAGGTCCACCAGGAGCCTATCAGAATTGGATATGGTGCGCCTCTTTGATCAGCTGCTAACCGCCAGGGGAATTACAAATTTTCCTAGAGCCCATCCCACTCCGGGCTATGGGTTTATTACCCCAGCAACCCCTACATATTCTCCTCCCTTGGATCCCTCGGTTCCGTGGCTCATTTTTCTGACGTCTGCAAGAGGATCCCTTACCTCTCCACTGACAACGACCATGTCTTAGGCTCCGAGGCCCCTTTGGGTGTCGGTTCCGTCTTAACCCACCCTTCCTCAATCTCATGCTTGGGGGGGTGGAACCCTCAGTTCTGGCCATGGTTCTGGTTTTGTTACCTGTTCCATCTTCCGGTCCGAGGGTGACTCCCACCCTGGTTTTGCTTGAGGCTCCGTCCCTGGGAGCAGACCACATGGAGCGGGGTGTGACTCCGGTTTTGAAATTGTCTTCTTCGGTTCTGGGCTCTCATTCCTCTTCAGGCGGGTCTGCTTTCTGGGTGATGGAGAGGGTGTTTGCTTCGAGCAACCCTCCTACGTCGGACCTTCTACCCGTTCCCTCTGAGCTGCAGCTGTGAAAGGCCACCCCCCAGGACTCCAAGAGTGCAAGGCCCAGGAAACCCCTGTTCAGGGTATTTCCCTTTGAGTCTTCTTTTCATGCTCCCACCGAAGAACCCCCTCGGAAATGGGTGTGTAAGAGGAAACACATGGACTCCCCAGGGGAGTCTGTCATGAAAGATATGGACTACGATGGGGAAGAATCCCCACAGTCACCCCCTGATGATGTCTCATTTGGAGACATCCTGGAAATCTTGAAGTAGAGGGGTGACTGGAAGCCCTCCAACCCTTTCTCAGAGGAATGCGTATTCCTGCAGGCCTTCCACTCCCAGCCCTCTACTTCTTGGGTGAGCCCCCCTGCTGATGAGTTGGTCAAGCTCATCGTGCAGCGAGCATGGAAGAATCCTGACTCCATTGAGGCCATCCCCAGGAGATCAGATAAGGTACTTTCCCCTCCAGAGGATCAAACCCATTGGCCTAGAGGTTTGCCAGTAGATGTTGTGGTGGTGGTGGCAGCCATGGAATGGACCTTGCAGAGGAAAGTCCTGCTGTCCACCCACCCAACAGGGAGTCCCGGGCGGTGGACAGGTTAAGGAAGCGAGTTTTTGTGTTAGTGATCTTTGCTGTCAGGTCTCTGAACTTTTTGGCACATTTTACGAGGCTGCAGAGAGATCTCATCACCGAGCTGTCATGGACTCTTGTGGATCAAGTTTCGGATGGGGCACATAATAAAGTTGCTTCCCAACTTGCCATCCTAGAGTCAATTTCCAATTCGTCCATGAGGTTGCTGTCCCACGCAACCAAAGGAGCGGCTAGAGCTGCGGATGCAGGCATAGTTATGAGACGCCATGCCTGGATGTGTATTTGTGACTTTGCGGACTACTTCAAGTCTTCCTTTTAAACACCTATCGAACCATCAGCTTTGTTTGGTGCTAAGGTCAAGGATACATTAGCCAGGTGTGAGCAGGACGGGAAGACCTTGTCTGCTGTGGGTCTGTGTTCTTTCAAACCACAGACTCCTTCTCAAGGAACCAGAGGAGTGGAAAGATTTGGCACAAGAAGTCTCGAGGTCCTTTCCGTGAGGCACGTGGTGAGGACTCCCCCAGAGGCAGTGGGGGTTCCATTAATGGAAGATGCCTCTTTCGGGCAGAGGGGGTCCCTGAAATCAGGACTCCAGAGATTCTTTCTCCAGAAGACTGTATTAGAGCTCCTGAAGCGCTGCCCGATTGCTTTCCTCTGGAAGTAGTGTGGTCGCCTTTCTCTCTGCACCAAGCTGCCTGGCTCTCTATTACAAACGATCAGTGGGTGCAGAGAATAATTTCTAGAGGCTATCACATTCCTCTAATCTCTTATCCAAGACCTCCGAAATCCCTTCCCGATGTTCCACACAGTCAAAGGGAGGAGACAGCTTCCGAAATATGAAAGCTATGTCAAAAACGAGTCATCCAACAGTTCCCCCCAGACCAGTGCGGATCAGGGTTTTACTCAAGATTTTTTTTAGTGCCAAAGAACACCGGGGACTGGAGGCCCATTTTGGATCTCAGCCAGCTAAATAAATCAGTGGTTCAGACCAAGTTCCGCATGGTCATAATTCATTCCATCCTCCCCTTTCTGTGGGTGTGTGGATATGCTCGTTCAGGATGCATATTTCCACATGAAAATGGACAAGCTCTCCAGGAGTCTCCTTTGCTTCTGGCTGGAAGCCAGTCACTACCAAGTCAGATCCCTGCGATTCAGTCTCTGGACGGCCCCCAGAGTGTTCACAAAATGCCTAGCAGTGGTCACAGCTCATCTGAGATTTCAGGGATTCCAGGTGTTTCCGTATTTAGACGATTGGCTCCTCCCCACCCCCACCAAGCGCCTTCTGATCAGGGCCCTCCGCTACACTCTAGTACTAGCAGAGTCGCTGGGCATCACCATCCACTGGGAAAAATCCAACCTTCAGCCCTCACAGCAATTGGAATTTATAGGGGCAGTATTCAGCACTCAATCAAGTCTGGTCTCTCTTCTCCTCACAGGCTTCAGAGATTAAGGGCACAAGTTCAAGTGATACTCTGTCGAAGAAAGGTGTCTGCAAGGGAAGTTTTTCAGGCTCTGGGGTCTATGGCGGCAGCCATTCCCATTGCTTCCCTAGTCAGATTACACATGAGACTGCTACAATGGCTCCTTCTGTCCCAGTGGATATCCAATCTTCATCCCCTGAGCTCACAGATTCTCATCACCAGCACCTGTAAACAAGATCTCCTCTGGTGGATGAGTACAGGCAAAAATCTTTGGTGTCTCCCCTTCCAGGTTCCCTAACCCAGCGCCACGGTGACCACGGATGCTTCCCTGATAGGGTGGGGATACACTTCCAGGAAAAGTCAGTCCAAGGCATGTGGTCCAGCATAGAGTTCAATTTGCATATCGATGTCCTGAAGTTAAGAGTGGTGCTATTGTCGTTGCAAGCATTCCATCCGCTCCTTCCATCAGGAATGATTGCTATCCAGTCGGACAACATGTCCATTTTCTGGTAAATAAACAAACAGGGAGGGACCAAATCCTACCACCTATGTCGCGAAGCCATGAGAATCTGGCATTGGGCGATAGCTTCCAACCACTTTCTGATCGCAACGCATATTCCGGGGAGCTCCAATGTGATTGCGGACAGGCTGAGCAGATGCATCCTCCATCCTCACGAGTGGTCTCTCAATCCGAGTTTGATGGCAGAAATCGTCAGCCATTGGGGCCAGCCATGCTGCGATCTTTTCGCCTCCCCCTCAAAGGCAAAATGTAGCAGCTACTTTGCCCTCTTTCCCCCTCACGGGGAGTCACCGAAAGATGCTTTGATTCACGATTGGCCCACGGGTCTCCTTTATGCTTATCCTCCGGTACCTATGATCCCCCCCTTTTTTTTTAAGGAAAGCTATTTGGTCGAGAAGCAAAGTGATCCTCATTGCCCCGTTCTGGCCTCGTCAGGTGTGGTTTTCCTTCCTCTGACCTCATCTGTTACAACCTCCTTAGATCCTAGACACTTGTGAGGACCTTATATCTCGCCCACATGGGCTGACTCCACGAAATCTATCCACTCTCAAGCTGACGGCTTGGTTTCTCCACTTCCGTTAGTTGCCAGGCAGGAAACCCTATCGTCATTGGTCCGTGATATTATCTTGGCCTCCCATAAGCCATCCACCAGAAGACTTTACAGGGACAAATGGAAAGGATTCTCTATCTGGTCACATAATCGGAAGCTAGATCCGTTTTCAGCTCCTGTGGCTACTATTCTTCATTACGTTGCTGAGTTGTTCGACAGTGGTGCATCAGCTTCCATCATTCGAGTCCATTTAGCAGCTATTTCCAACTAACATAATGGTTCATATGGAATCCCGCTTATTTCCACCTGAATTCGCAAGACCTTCCACAAGGGAATTTTCCACAGCAGACCTCCCATCAGGCAGCCGGTGAAGGCATGGAATCTCTCCCGGGTTCTCCAGTCTCTCTCTTTACCCCCTTTTGAGCCTGCTGCGACGTGAGCTAAAATTCCTGTCATGGAAATCCTTGTTTCTGGTGGCGGTCACTTGAGTTGCAAGCCTTATGTATCAAAAGCCCTTATCTGATCTTCCATAAGGCAGAGTATCACTTCGTACTAATCCAGCCTTTCTTCCCAAGGTGGTTTCCGACTTTTCTATTAACCAGTCCATTGAGCTCCCTGTATTATTTCCAAATTATTCAAACAAGGGAGAATACTGCCTGCATTCACTGGATGTTTATAGACAACTACATTTCTACCTGGACAGAACTAAGTCCTTTCACAAGTTGGACCAACTTTTCATTTCCTTTTCTGGTCCTAGAATGGGATGTGCAGTATCTAAAGTTACTTTGTAAAAATGGCTCAGGGATTGCATTAGCTTCTCATATGCATTTTCAAATGAATCTAACCTGATCAAATCAAAGCTCACTCAACTAGGACTGTCGCAGCATCGGTTGCCTTCCACTCTAGGGCCTCCATGGATGACATTGGTGCAGAAGCCATTTGGGCTAAACCCCATACCTTCATCAAGCATTACAAATTGAATCTGATCTCCAGGGGAAGAGCGGCCTTTGGCTCAATGGTTCTCAGGAATGTTCTTCCATAAGGGCCACCCAGGTTCTCCAAGTAGCTTGGGATTCTGTCCCATCAGTGATGAATAGGAAGAAGATTAACAACTCCAGATAAAGAAATTACGTCTTACCATAACATTCCATCTGAGTTGTTTATTTTCTTCCAGTCATCACACCCTGCCACGACCCCCACCAAAGGCTCCTGGTGGATTGGTCTTTGTGGAGTTTCAGGGTTTCTGCACAGAGATGGCCTCTGACTTTCTGTTGTTTCTATATGTTGCATGCAAACTCGGTCTCAGGTAACTAAGTGAAGGGCATTGTGGATAGCATCTTAACTTGAGAGTTTTTGGTGCACTCAGGCTTTGGTATAAGGCCGACTCAGTTCCTAGGGCTCTGAACTGAACCTATCAGTGATGACTGGAAGAAGATCAATAACTCAGATGGAACGTTATGGTAAGACATAATTTCTTTTTTCTACTATCTTGTCACTGATGATGAAGCCAAAACCCCATGTGGAAAAATGTGAAAAAGGGGTTGTGGATGGATAGGCAGATGGATGGATGGATTTTTGCCACTTTTGAATTATGTAAATCTGTTTTATATTTGCAAAGATAAATTTTAATGTGGCTGATGTTTGATTTCAGATAAAGTGGCCTGTTTCTCTTCTTAATGTGCAGGTATGATTCAGTAAGTTAGATTTTCTTGTCTGTGTTTTCTGGGTCAGTAACTCTACTTTCACAGTCGTATGAAGGACTGCTATAATTTTCTAGTTAGTACATTGCTGTGTACACTTTTAATTTGGCACTACCTCTTTGAAAGCTAAAAAATACTTGCTTAAAATGCAATCAATATTCATGACTGTACTTATTCATAATCATTTATTTGTCTTATATTTCCTACAACTGCACTATTTTAATTAGTATTACTTGGTTTACAGATCTGAGACTATTACAGTGGTGCATATTATTTTATTTTCGTTTCTTTAATACATTTATTGAATTATCACTTAAGATATAGGCAAACAGACATTTATATAAATGGAAACAAACCAGGTTAACATGTTCACATTTATACAGTTATCATCAGTCCAATATTACATAAATTGATTATTCCAGCCTTCCTTTAAACCTCACTTTTCTTCCTCCAAAACATTATTCTGTATGGACTGTTCCCTTAATTTTCATTTTTCTATGTAATTTGCTCATACCCTTTTCTAAAGATCCCACTTCCAGTTCTTTTATCTCTGTTCTGATATTCACTGCTTTAAATACAGTTGGTTTAGACTTTGATTTCCATTTTCTAGTAATTGCTTTTTGGCAGACACCAGAATTAAACTTAATGAGGCCTTACTGTGTCTAGGCAGTTCAGATCCTGTATTCCAGCTCAAAAAAAAAATTCTTAGTTACACCAGTTTGTTCACCCAATATTTCTGATAGAGTACTCTGTAGAGAATTTTAAAAGTGTTCGAATTCATTGCACTCCCAAAACATAAGTTTCCAGTTACTTCTTTCTTCCCCATCCCACCTCCAACATTTGCAGTCTACCTGACAAAACATTATTTGGTGTCTGCTTGGGGTATGCAATACCTGTGCAAACACTTAAAAGCAAAAATCCTGAATCTTCTAGATTTGTTGCACATTTGCGAGCTGTACATATGTCCTCCCATTGTTTCTTGTGAATTGTTTGTCCAGTCTCTCTTCCCAATCTTTTCTAACCACCTCTAATTGATTCCTATAGCTATCATGCAATAGTTTATATGTCTTATTAATTATCCCTTTTTTCACAGCAGCATCTGTTGGAAAAACTCTACCAGTGCAAGTCTTTTACTTAGGATTGCGCTATCCCTGTTTCTTTGCCTGTACTCTGATATCAATCCCTAATAGTGAAAGCAGTCTCTAACCTGCAGTCCAAATTTCTTGTTGGCCTCTTCCCACTATGTTACCTTTCCCTTTCTAGTGTTGTAATAATCAATGTTAGCTTGACAAGATAAATCACTGTTGAACTTCTCCAGCGAACCTCTACAGAACGGACTGTACCCACAGTAACGTCAGGATATCAAGACTTCTTGAAAATATATAGTATAACAACACTAAAAAAATATAAAATAAAAAAAAAATCAAACGCTGAATGATATTCAGTGTTTAATAAGAATCTTAGTGCTTTTGTCTTAAAGGCAAAGACTTCATCAAAGATAACAAACTTTAAGAACATAAAAAAAAACTTAAATATAATTATTTAACAACCACCAGTCAAATAACTCCTTTAATCACCATTTTAAAATTATATATTTCATTGTTTAAGACAAGCTCACATTAAACAAAATCAATTTAAACAAAATATTACAATACCAACGCAGTACATGAAGTATACGATAAAACATAAAACACTTGCAAAAATGTAATCTAATATCTCAGCCCTTCACTTAAGAATACAATTTAAAGACACCATTTCATTTAAACCAGCCATAGTAGTGGCATTCAAATGTAACTGCCACTATAATTCTTTTTGTTCCTACATTAATTCACTGTTACCTCTCCACTCTGAAATGTGAATTCTATATTGATAATAAAAAACAGGAATCTTTTAAAATTTGAACAATTAACAGTTAAACATATGTTTATAAAGTGCATTAGTCAGCTTAGCTTTTCTAAGCTCATAAACATGTTCATAGATTCTTTCTTTTAATGTCCTTGTAGTTTTACCTACATAAATGCAGGACAGAATATACAGTTTGCCAAATAAATAACCATTTTGGACTTACAGTTGCCTAGTCCAGGACATGTTTGCATTTTATTGTAACCGCCTAACATTGCATATGGTCCATCATTAATATATTTACAATATCTATGGCAGACACATTTCATCATTCCTGAACATTTAATACAATCTGGACAACTGTTAACCTTTTCAAGAATATTCGTTACGTTTTCTCCTTTCTTATATGTAATCTTTGGATGTGCCCACAGCTGTTGTTTATATTCAGAAGGAAAAACTGTATCCCAAGCACTATAAAGAATACTTTTACGCTTAAGTGCCTGATTATTATATTCAATAGTCATTGTCCTGATCTCATTTAAGTTATTATTTTTATTGATGTCAGTAATCTCAATAAAATTACCATTTAAGATGGGTGTAATTTTTTTTCTCCCATTAAATATGTCCTGTTGAACTTCAGGTACTAAGGGTTGTGGGTAATTTATTTTAAGAAACATATTACTTAACATTTCTACCTCACTAGTAAAGATTTTGTTCACTGATACCAATCTGAAAAGATGAACCATCTGGCCCTTAATAATCTTTCTCTTCTGAAAATGTGTGTGACAACTGTCATAATGTAACATTAAATTGGAGTATGTATCTTTACAATATATATTGGATATAAATCTCATATTCATATGATCCTTTAGTATTGTAACATCCAAATAATTAATCTTATTTTTTTCACAAGTATAAGTGAACTTCAGAAAAGTGGTAGAATCATGCAAGTCAGACAAAAAATTAAGAAAGGTGGAAAACTCATCTAAGCATAAAATTAAAATATCATCCAGAAATGTATCTGTATACATTTTTAAAGAAGGGGAAGTGTGCTGTTTATTATGTTCCTAATCAGGCAACACCAAGTTTGCATATGTGGCTGCACATTTAGCCCCTATTGCCACACCTGTTGACTCGTGATAATACTCACTATCAAAATAAACATAACTGTTTTTTTAGAACTAATTCCAAAAATTCAAGAATATTTACAACGTCAAGATAATTCTTTATTGTATCCCTCAATGATATGTTTGGAAAATGCTGTAAACCAGCGTCATGGGGGATAACTGAGAACAAATTTATCACATCTATGGTAATAAATAACACATTCTCTTTAAAGGAGTGATGTTTAAAAGTACCAGCAAATGCCAAGAGTCACAAATAATATGGCTTTTTTTTTCTGCCAGGCTTTTACAGTAGAAGTCTACATACATAGCCAGATGTTCTATTTTTGATTTACTATTTGACGCAGTAGGTCTTTGAGGATTTTTTAAATTTTTGTGGACCTTCAGTATTCCAAACATTGCAGGAATCACTAGTTTGTCCACTTTAACAAATTCAAGTATGTCATTAGACATAGAACCTTGACTAACTAGAGCTTGTAAACTATAGTCAGCTTTTGCATATGCCATATTTTTTTCATTTTTTGAGACTTGCATATATGTAGATGTATCATTCAAAATGTCTAACATTTTACTGACATATATCAAATAATCAATAATTACATCCCCGGCCCAATTGTTCCGCTTCATGACTCTTATATTTTTATTACTTTTAATTTGATGCAGTAGTTCCCTTTCTTCCAGTTATCAGTGAGAAACTTTGTTTAAGTAGGAATCTAAATTTGCTCTTACAAATTCTCTCAAAAACTGAAATCAACGGATTACTTGATGGCATGAAAGTACTTTTCCTCTTAAGTGTTAACCATGTGTTAATTTAGAGAGAATTATCAAAAAAACATAATCAGATTCAGTTGCCTAACATAAATTTTAAACTGGATTAAAAGCTTGACTGTGTTCTGTTTAAGTGTTGGGATAAGCTAAAATCCCTTTTTAAACAATGAAACATGATTTCCTTGAAGAAATATTACACAATTTACACAATCCCCTATTAGACGTATTGTGTCAGCTAGTAAATCAAAAACAGAACCTCTGGCTATGTATGTAGACTTCTATTATAAACGCTTGGTAGAAAAAGAAAGCTGTATTATTTGTGACTCTTGGTGTTTGTTGAAACTTTTAAATATCACTCCCTTTAAAGAGAAAGTGATATTTATTACCATAGATGTGATTAATTTGTTCTCAGTTATTCCCCATGACACTGGTCTACAGCATTTTCAAAACATATTCTTGAGGGATATGACAAAGAATTATCTTGAAATTGTAAATATTCTTGAATTTATGGAATTAGTTCTAAAAAACAATTATGTTTATTTTAATGGCAAATATTATCACCAATCAACAGATGTGATGATGGGGGTTAGATTTGTACCCCCATATGCCAACCTGGTGTTGGCTGACTGGGAACCTAATAAAGAGTTCACTTTCTCTTTTCTTTAAAAATGTATATAGATACTTTAGATTTCTGGATGATATTCTATTTTTATGGTTTGATGAGTGCTCCGCCTTTCTTAATTTTTTGTCTGAATTGAATGATTCTGCCACTTTTTTGAAGTTCACTTATACATGTGAAAAAGATAAGGTTAGTTATTTGGATGTTAGATGTTACGATAGTAAAGGATTATGTGAATGTGAGGTTTATATCCAATATATGTATTGTAAAGATACATACTCCATTTCATTGTTACATTGTGACAGTTGTCACCCTCATTTTCAGAAGAGAAACATTATTAAAGTCTAGATGGTTTGTCTTTTATGATTGGTATCAGTGGACAAAACCTGTGCTACCGATGCTGAAAAGTTAAGTAATGTTTCTTAAAAGAAATTACCCAAAGCCTTTAGTACTTGAAGTTCAAGAGGAGATATTTAATGGGAAAAAAGACAAAAGTGTACCACTCTTAAATGATAATATTTTTATTGAGATTATTGACATCAATAAAAATAAAAAATAAGAACTTAGATAAGATTGAGGCAATGACTACTGAATATAATAATCAGGCACTTAGGCTTAAAATTATTCTTTATAGGGCTTGGGAAACTGTTTTTTCCTTCTGAATATAAACAACTGCATGCACATCTAAAGATTACATATAAGGAAGGAGAAAATCTAAAGAATATTTTTGAAAAGGTCAACAGTAGTCCAAATTATATGAAATGTTCAAGAATGATGAAATGCAGCTGCTGCAGATACTGTAAATATATTAATGATGGATCATATGTAATGGTAGACTGTTATAATAAAACCCTAATATGTCCTGAACTAGGCAGCTGTAAATCTAAAATAGTTGTTTATTTGGCAAACTGTATTTTCTGTCTTGCATTTTATGTATGTAAAACTACAAGGACATTAAAAGAAAGGATATATGAACATGTTTATTTGATTTGAAAAGCTAAGCTGACTAATGCACTTTATAAACATACAATTGTTCAGATTTTAAAAGATTCCTGTTTTTTATTATTGATAGAGTTCATAATTCATAGCGGGGAGGAAGAGTGAATCTTTAGAACAAAATAATTAAAGTGGCAGTTACATTTAAATGCTACTACTGTGCCTGGTTTAAATGAAATGGTATCTTTAAATTGTATTCTTAAGAGAATGGCTGAGATATTAGATTTAATTTTTATAAGTGTTTTATTATATACTTTATGTACTGCAATGGTTTATTAAGGGAGTTAGTTGATTGGTGGTTGTAAATAAGTAATTACTATTTAAGTGAAGTATGAAGTCTTTGCCTTTAAAGTGCTAAGATTCGTATTAAACATTGAATGTCATTCAGCGTTTGATTTTTTTGATTTTATATTTTTCACTGTTTTTATACTATATATTATATTTTCAAGAAGTCTTGATATTGTGATGTTATTGCGGGTACATTCCATTCTTTACTGGTTTGCTGGAGCAATATGCAATGATTTGTCTTGTCAAGTTCACCTTTCCCTTCCTAGTTATTTGCTCCCAATACATTGGTTTCTTTGTCATTTTTTTCCAGTAAATTCCAGCCCTCTCTTGCATATTCTCTGTGTCCCTATTTACAGTCATCCCTATTAGCAGAATCACCTTTTTCCAGTATCGTGTTGGCTTAGTTCTTGGAATACTTCTGATTGCTTTATAAATATTATATTCTGTATGGCTGCTGTTGTTCTTGTTAAGGATGTGCATCCAAAATCCCACTCTGTCCTTATTTCTTGAATTTCCCCTTTGCTTAATCATCATCCCTTTCCACTTTGAAATATAACTAGAGGCAATGCCCTTACTTATGAAATGAGCAATATAGAATGCCCTTTTCACCACTGTGGAGACACGGTGATAAAGGTAAGGTTGCTGTCGACCTGTGTGCCCAGGTCTCTCACCACTGAGTGCGTGCTTAGGGTGATGTCCTTCAAGGATGCATCTGCAGTCCTAACAAATGGGTTGTCCTGCCTCAGGCAGCCCTTTGGTCGGCCGGATTCCAAAGTCTGGGTCTGGCCTCGGCTGATGTCGCACTTCACCCGACGTCATAGCTGCTGGGGTATAAAGGCATCAACCGACGCCATTTTCCCCAGTCTTTCTTGCCGCGCGGTGCCCGAAGCAGAAGCTGTTCGCGAGTGCCGGTCGGTCAGATCCAGAGATTTCAGCTTACCGAAGACTTCTAAAAAGCTAAGTACCCCGTTGGGGACTCTTTCTTGCCTCAGCCGATGTCAGACAAAGTAAATAATTGTTTAACTTGTGGGAAACAAATACCTCATAAGGATTTCCACTCTTACTGCCTTCCTTGCTTAGGCCCAGACCATGACGTATCAGCTTGTTTAGCCTGTGCCTCCTTCAACCGACGGACTCTTAGACGTCGGTCTGAGTTTGCTGAAGAGTTTTTTGGCTCCACTTTTGCATATAAAATGCCGTCGGAGACTCCGACTACACATTTAGCTAAAAGCGAAAGAAAGGACCGACACTCGCGGCCCACGGTTTCGGCTGAAACCACGGTCAGGCCTACCGCGAGTGTCTCGGTTTCGACTGAAACCGAGACCTCGGTTCTCCCTTCGGCCGAAAGCATGCCTCCGATAACCGAGGTCTCACAGGCCATGGCTGAGTCGGCTACAGAAATTCCTTCTGAAGTAGCAGGCACACAAGAGTTGTCAGACACTATTCCATTGGACATCTCTACTCCTGCACGTGGGGCAGCTAGACCCCCTGCTTCTATGTCTATCAAGGCTTTCTCCAGGGCTAAAGCAGCCAAACTTTCCAAGGCCTTACCTTCAAAAGCTCCCTCTCACAGGCCTACCTCCAGTTCACAGATCCTCAGCCTTGCTGAGGACCTTATTTCTTTGATCAGGGGATCCCATCCTCACCCAGACAGGGCCTCACAACCCCCTCCTGATAAGAGGCCTAGGACTGAACCCCCTGAACCTCTGTCCTCTGACTATTCCTCGGATGGTTCAGATGTATCAGACCATCAGGAAGGCCCGTACTCACCTTATGAGGATTCTGATGCAAAGGACTCCATTCCTTCTGCCTCTCCTCCAGAAGAATTTTCTTTTGGGGAAACCCTACACTCCATGAGGGAACACTTCCAATGGCAGGGTCAGGATTTTTCTGATTCTAGGAAAAGGCTAAGGACTTTTTTACACTTACCACAGCATAGGCCTTTAGCCATTCCACCTGTACTTTCAGTTGTTGATGATGCATACAGTGATGCCAGTACTACCCCTGATTCTCTTCCCCCGGCCCCTGCAAAGCCTGACAGATACTACAGGGTCCCGGATTCTCACTACCACTTGTATAAGGCTCATGCTGCAGACCCAGAAACCATTTCTCAGGGCCCTAAGGGTGTTGCAGCTGCCTCTGCCAAAAACCCACTCCCATCTGAAAGGGAATCTAGAGCATTAGAGAGATGGGGTAAAAAGGTTTATACATCTGCTACTCTTTCTGCGAGGGCTTTAAACTGTCAATTTCACATGATTCAGTATCAGGAATTTTTGTTAGATCAACTGAATAAAAAACTGGCCTCTCCTGAACCTTTAGACCGTAAGTCCCTTCAGGATTTGGTACACAATTCTCAGCAGGTCAGTAATCATTTTTTAAAATGTGGCTATGATGCACTGGAGGCTTCATTTAGATCAGCTATGACTGGAGCAGTGATTCGAAGGCATGCCTGGTTAAAAGAACAATCCTTACCAGACCATGTTAAGTCTAAACTCCTGGATGCCCCTATGGAGAAGCGAAGTTTGTTTGGCTCCCCTGCACAGGAGGTTCTAAAGAAAGTGGAAGAAAAAGCAAAATCTGTCCAAACAGTCAAGGATTTTTTGCAAGTCCAACCTCCAAGGTTTAGCAGAAATTGGCCTTCAAAGAATTGGTCCTTTCCAGACAGCTCCAGAGCACAGAGAGGCAGAAATAGATGCCCAAGAGGCAGAGGTCAATCTAGGGGTGCCTATAGGGGTCGTCAGTGGCAACCTGCCAACCAAGGAAGTGCCGCCACAGCTGTGACTGCAACCACATCTACAGGACAGACACAATGACTGGGCTCTGATTCCGCCTACCAGGGAACAACTGGAAGCACCCTTGGGCGGAAAGCTAGCCTTATTATCAAGAAATTGGCATTGTATTACAGGAGACAAATGGACTTTACAAACAATAGACAAGGGCTACAGGTTTCACTTCCACACTCTACCAAAAAAAAAGAGGAATGCCAAACCTTCCACCAAACCAGAAATCAGAGGCTCTAAAACAAATCATCAGTTTACTAAAGATGAGAGCAATAGAGAAGGTACCATCTATGGAACAAGGCCAAGGATTTTACTCCAGACTATTCCTTGTACCAAGAAAAGAAAATCAATGGAGGCCTATTCTAGATTTGTCCGCACTGAACACATACCTCATTGTTCCAAAATTCAAAATGCTGACACTACAGCAACTTCTTCCCATGTTGGGCAAGGAGTCTTGGCTGGTGACTCTAGATCTCAAGGAGGCATACCTGCACGTCCCTATACAACCAGATTGCAGAAGACACCTCAGATTTCTTGCAGGATCAGAGCATTATCAATTCTCAGCATTGCCCTTTGGCTTATCTACTGTGCCCAGAGTATTCACGAAATGCCTGGCATCAGTAATTGCTCACTGCAGGCTTCAGGGAATTCAAATCTACCCATACCTGGATGACTGCCTAATACAAGCGGACAACAAGACAAAATTAATACAGGATTTGGCCTATGTCATACATCTGCTGCAAGCCTTGGGATACACAGTCAACATACAAAAGTCAAGACTAGTGCCATCTCAAAGGATAACATTTTTGGGAGCAGAACTGGACACAATAAATCAGATGGCTTTTCTCACAGAGGAAAAACAAAAGCAACTACCAGTCTATTTCATGGCATTAACAAGACAAACTCAGCTTACTGCAAGGAAAGTCCTGCAGGCCCTGGGTTACATGGCATCCTGCATAATATTGATCCCACATGCCAGGCTGCATATGAGAAAGTTACAATGGTACCTAAGGAATGTATGGACTCAGCACAGACACAGTCTAGAAGCCCAGATACCAATCATTCCATGTCTGAAAAAAGAATTCCTGTGGTGGGCTCAGGCCTGTCAGATGAACAGAGGATTGCCCTTCCACAAACCACATCCAAGGCAGACCATTACCACGGATGCCTCAGACCTAGGCTGGGGGGCACACATGGAAGACAAGTGCATTCAAGGCCTATGGTCACAAGACCAGCTGAATCTACACATAAACCTAAAGGAGATGCTGGCAGTGAAGCATGCAATAGAGGCATTCAGACCATTCATCCAGCAAGGTCACCTGCTGATAAGGACGGACAATACCACAGTCATGTGGTACATCAACAAACAGGGAGGCACACATTCATACCCTCTATGCCGGACGGCAATGGACCTGTGGAACTTGGCCCTGAATCTCAACATCCAACTGCAGGCCAAATTTGTACCAGGAAAAGAAAATTCACTAGCAGACAGCTTAAGCAGGACTACCACGGATGCTCACGAATGGATGCTGCATCCAGATATTTTCAAAATCTTAACAAAGAAATGGGGAATGCCAGAGATAGACCTGTTTGCCTCCCCACACAACCACCAACTGAAGAAATTCTGCTCAAGAGTACACCACCCATTTGCCTGGAGGGTGGACTCCCTTTCTTTCAGCTGGAAGGACCTGACAGTGTATGCCTTCCCACCTCTTCCTTTGATGTACAAAGTTCTACTGAAGATCAGAGAGGAACAGCTAAAGGTAATTCTGATAGCTCCAGACTGGCCAAGGCAACATTGGTACCCGCTACTAAGAAGCATGTCTCGGACGCATTCATGGCATCTACCTCTATGTCCTCTACTTCTAATGCAGAACAACTACAAGACCCTGCATCCAAACTTAAAAACACTGCAGCTAACTGCTTGGAAAATTGCATAAAACAAAACCAGCTTGATTTATCTCAGAGGGTCAAGGACATTATCCTGGAGGCTCGCAGACCCTCCACAAGGAAAACATATTCAGCCAAATGGAATAGATTCCTCATTTGGAGTGCACAAAAGGGAGAAAATGCCACACTAGCAAACCTGGCACACATCCTGGAATACTTAGCAGAACTGTTCCACAATGGCCTGTCCTACTCTTCCATTAAGATACATGCATCAGCAATTTCAGCAGAGTACAACATGGATCCTCCTGTCTTCTCTCATCCTCTCCTCAGACAATTTTTGAGAGGGATCAAAAATGTAAAGCCTCCAAGGAAACCGCCTTTACCTGCATGGGATCTCAATTTTGTGCTAGAAAAATTAACACTTCCCCCTTTTGAACCAGCAGCAACAGCAGACTTACAGTTCTTATCTTGGAAAACTGCTTTCCTGCTAGCAATCACTTCAGCAAGAAGGGTATCTGAATTACAGGCATTAATGGCAGTGCAGCCTTTCCTTATCTTCCATCAGGATAGAGTGTCTCTGAGAACCAATCCTACTTTTATGCCAAAGGTGGTATCCAGGGTATCCTTAAACCAAGCCATACATTTGCCTACGTTCTTCCCCAACCCACAGAACAGGGGGGAAAAACTACTACACACCTTGGATGTACACAGACAACTGTGCTACTACCTGGACAGAACCAAGAGCAGTAGAAAAACTGACCAGCTTCTGGTAACATATGCAACAGGAGTGCAAGGAAAAGCAATTTCAAAGCAGACAATTTCAAAATGGATAGGAAATTGCATTTGATTCTGCTACTCATTTCATGGAAAGACAACTCCTGAAAATATCAGGCCTCACTCCACAAGAGCTACAGCCACCACTACAGCTTTCCTACGAGGAGTGGCTACCAAAGACATTTTAGAAGCTGCTACTTGGAGCTCCGTGCATACATTTGCCAAGCATTATAATCTTCCTTTATACTCCAGATCCCGAGCAGGTTTTGCAACTGCTGTTTTACAGGGGATCTTAACTACACCATCATTATCTTAGTGCCTCCTCCCCCAGATTAGCTATGGTATTCTACCCATTTGTTAGGACTGCAGATGCATCCTTGAAGGACATAGTACAGTTTTGTACCTACCATAAATGTAGATGTCCGATAGGTATGCATCTGCAGTCAGGATTACCCACCCTCCTTCCCCTCTGTGGTATTCCTAGGGTATTTACCCCTCTTCAAGCTAGCTGGGGGAATCTTTTATGGTGTATTTGTTTGTATGTATGTATATATATATATATATATATATATATATATATATATATATATATATATATTTTGCTTTCTTCTGTTTGGAATTATTCCCATTTATCCAAATTTAGCCTTCCTAGAGGGCACCTGGCATCTGGGGCAAGAAACACTGAGGAAAATGGCGTCGGCTGATGCCTTTATACCCCAGCAGCTATGACGTCGGGTGAAGTGCGACATCAGCCGAGGCCAGACCCAGACTTTGGAATCCGGCCGACCGAAGGGCTGCCTGAGGCAGGACAACCCATTTGTTAGGACTGCAGATGCATACCTATTGGACATCTACATTTATGGTAGGTACAAAACTGTACTTTTCTATTGATGTGGTAGTTAGCAGGAACATTGCTCTTACCGAAAAAATGATAATACATTTTTTGTATTGAGTGTAAGGCCATGACTTTGGCACCTATCATTTCTTTGCATAAGACCCTGTTTTAGAATGTTGACATCATTTGGGGATTCATGACCGCTCCCAGTTTGCAGTCATCAGCAAACCTTGTCAGCCACAGACTTTAGTTTTTGCTTGTACTATGGAGAAATAGATTCCAAACAGTAGTGGTCCCAGGACTGATCCCTGTGGAACACCACTAGTTACTTGTCTGTTGTTAGAAGTGGACTCCCCTATTTTAATTGTATGGGGTTTATCGGTGAGCCAGTTCGCGACCCACCTAACAATATAAGGGGTGATATCTAGATGGGTGAGTTTGTCAATAATGCTTGAGTGGGGAATAGTATCAAAAAGCCTTGGTGAAGTCCAGGTAGGCTGTATGCACAGTTTTCCCCTCTTCCAGGGCTCTGGTGACTGTTTCAAAGAAGTCCACCAAATCCAAACTGAGTAGGGTCTAGTGTTTGGAGAGTACCTGTATCTTTGTTGATAAGGTCCATGATGATTTGCTCAATGGCCTTGCAGATAAGGCTAGTCAGGCAAATAGGTTTATAGTTCTTGAGGTCATTGGAAGCACCACCCTTGTGGAAGGGGATAACGATGGCCATTTTCCATTCATCTGGGATGAAGATGTTGCTTAGACTATGATTGAAAAGAGTACACAGTGGTGTTGCCAATTCTTGTTGGAGCCCATGTAGGATGCAGCCTGAGATGTTATCAGGTCCCATAGATGGTGTGTTTTTTGGTTTTAGAGGAGGCATTTACGACCTGCTGTCTAGAGATGCAAGGTGGGGACAGGTGGAAGGAATGTCATGGGGTATGTGTGGTGGGGATAGGAGAGTGACGTTTTCAAAGAACCTGTCAGCTAACAGATTTGCTATGTCCACAGGCTCAGCGTATGTGGTATCATTAACTACCAGTTTGATGCAAATCTGGGTCTTTCCTTTTAGGTTATGGAAGTATGTAAAGAATGCTTTATGGTTGTCCATAGTTGAAGACACTAATTTGGATTCGTAGTTTGCTTTGAAGGGCTTCACAGGAAGTCTTATTTGCTTGCTTAAGCTGAGGAGGGAGTTTTTACAGTTTAGGGCACATTCCCTCTTACTTTTGGACAACAATTTCTTTGTCTTATTGTAAGGCCTTCTAATAGCAGTTGTCCACCAGTCAGGTTTGCTCTTCCTTGAAGAGCTTGTTTTGGTCCTATCGGGTACGGCCACATCAATACAGTTATACAGGTGTTTGTAAAAAAGCATTGGTGTAGGACTCGGCATAGTTGCCAGTTACATCTGAGGGGTGAGATGCAGTGAAGCTATTTGTATAATCCCTTACAAGGATATAGTCTGCTTTGAAGAAGTTTTTCAGTTTAGTTGCTGCTGTGGAGGGGATCCGGTGTGATATTTACTTCGAATGAGACTGATTTCTGGTCAGATCTGATAATGGAAGACCTCACAGTGGGGGTGTTACAGAGGGCCACCATATTGGTAAGTACCAGATCCAAGATATTGACGCCCCTGGTTGGGATGTCCACCAACTGGTTCAGGGCATTGGAGTTAATGAACTCGAGGAACCTTTGGGCAAGTGAGTTTGAGCACGAGTAATTTACTCATTCAGTGGATGGGTAATTAAAATCACCCAGACCCATGGTGTTCGCATGTATCTTGATGGATTCCATTAGATCCAAGTAGGCAAAGTGGGTGTCTTGATGCATGGAGGGGGTCCTATAGCTGGCAATGACTTGAATAGGTGTTGTACCAACAGTTAGCTGCACCTGAAGTGTCTCCAGGGAATCGTACTGTTTAACCAATCTGGAGGTGTATTTATCTTTAATGAATATTGATACACTGCCTCCTTTAGTTTTTAAGCCTTCCATTTTTGGTCTGAACGTGTAGTTGGAGGTGTAACCCAGTATGGCTGGGGTGCTGTCCACTGCCTTGAACCAGGTCTCCATGAATGCACACGTCAGCATATTCCAAAGTGAGGACTGCTTCCAGTGAGTGCGGTTTCATGCTAAGACTCCTAGCATTTAGTAGGATAACCTTGAGGTTGTTTTTTGATGAAATTTTTACTTCGGGAATTTTGTCCCTGTGACATTGCCTAAAAAGGGCACTATGGGGGTGGCAAGAGCCTTTGCCAGTAGCAGAATTCCCAGGGGTGACAGGTGAAGGCAGTCTCTGGCAAAGCATCAAGGTCTTTTGATCATGTCATCCCAGGCTGACAGAAACTGGATCCCCTGAGAATGGCACCAGAAACTAAGCCAGTTATTGAAGTCAGTGATTTTCTGTTGATATTGTGGTATCATCCTAAATGATGGTAATATGCTGCTCAAACCTAGGGACATACTGCCTGTGATACATAATCAGAGAGCTCAGTCATGTCTCTCCTCATTTAGTCCAGGACGGTGTGTCTCAAGTCATTCACACCAGCATGTACTATGACTGAATCATGACAGTGCTTGTTGTTGACAGACTTGAATGCCTGAGTGATCTGACGAATCCTGGCACCAACCACCAGAAAGACAGCTGACCATGACTTTCTCCATGTTCAGCCTGGTGAGGGGGACGTTTGTGTGTCTCTGTATAGAGTCTCCTATGACTAAGATATTTGAAGTGGATGTGCATTGCATTATGGGCTTTGATAGTGAGACACGAGTGTTTGTGTTATTATGTGTATTGTGTTTGGGGTGTTATGGTTGGTTTAGTATGTATGTGTTTTGGAGGTTTCTGGTGTTTAGGTAGATTTTTTGTGAGTACCTCCACATATGTTCATCTCTGTACAGTATATGCTGTGTGTGATGAGTAGGAGTTGTGGTAGGTGGGCTGACAGCTTGCTCTGTATTGATATCTATCGCGAGAGAGTTGTGATTCCAGATTCATAATGTAGGTGCATCTCTCACAAATACTACTGGAATGATTTAGAAGTAGGGGGTTGTCAGTGTACATGAGGCAGTTGCTGCACTGCTTCAGTAGACCCATGTCAACTAGGCTGGTAGGAGAAAAGGAGAGAAACTGACAGTTCATTGTCCTAGGAATAATCTTGGTCTGGCTATAACAGGTGAAGAGAGAGTGCAGCAGGGGCAGGTATTAGTGGATTTAGGCATGAAGAGCTCTGGTTTAGGTAATATTTGTGTGGGTAGAGAGCAGGCTTCTATAACTGGCAATCCCTCAGCACAGTAATGCATGATACTGTGCGATGCACAAACAGGCTCAAACAAGCACAACCAGTTCAAACTGAGGCTTATTAAGGCAGAAAAACTGGAAATAGCCAAAGTTCAAATTGTCCCATCAAAAATCCCTGAACAGAGCCCTGCAGTTGTAACTCTAGCTCGATCAGTCCAAACTGTGCCTTCCTCCCACAAGGGCACAGGGTGATCTCTCTAGACAAAAGATTAACTGTTTCACAAACTGCAAAGGCCACAAACAGTACTAGATTCAGCAAAAAACCTGAACCTAGTCTATGTTAGTGTTTTCCAAGTGCAGCAAAAATGTAAAATGAACAAAATAAGCAGATGAACAGTACTTACAGTTGTAAGAGGAATTTAGTTAGCAGACAATCTAAAAACTGCAGTACTCACTTATTTTCTTTTTAGCATTCTACATTTGTGTCTCTTCTTGTTCTGTGAGATCCCTCTTATTCTAAAATACTTTAATCTTTTCCAGCCCCTTCTAAATAATTCTTGTTACTTCTTAACCAATCTTTTTTCATTTATTTCTCCCCTATTGTTAAACTCCACTTCCGTTTAATCTCACTCATTAGCTGTAACTTCTGAAGAAATTTCTATCTTCCCTAATGGATAATTTGCTCTATCCGTTCCTTAAATTCCTCTCTTTTTAACAAACTTTCAATTAAGTGCACGTTACTGTGAAATATTTCTGTCTAGTCTAGCCCAGTTATTGTACCTTGGGGGAATAATATATACATTTTCTTTGAGTTTCTACTACTACATTCATGTTTTCCATACCAAATGTTTTCATAAATTTCTTCTGAACTCTGCTCTCTTTTGTTATATTTCCCCTTCTAGATCCTCCAGATACATCCTCACCATTGCAAATCAAGTTCCATTTCCCACCTGTAAGTAATATTCCCTGCTGAAAGCTAATTATTTCTTCCAAAATTTTCTTAAGCTCCATGAAAGCAGTTTTAGGTGGAGTATAAGTACATAAGACGTATCCAGGCAGCTCAGCAGAAACAACCAACTTGGTAAAAAGTGAATCGATAACTTTTAATTCCAAACAAGCAAAACACAACGTAGAGCACAAGCGCTTTCGCTCGGAATATTCCTTTTTTTACTTGAAAAAGCTCGGAATATTCCGAGCGAAAGCGCTTGTGCTCTACGTTGTGTTTTGCTTGTTTGAAATTAAAAGTTATCGATTCACTTTTTATCAAGTTGGTTGTTTCTGCTGAGCTGCCTGGATACGTCTTATTACTTTGTTCTGGTCACTGCTACATTTTTTTTGGAGTATAAGTACATGCCAGCTTAATCCTCCTACTTTGCCAGTAGCTCCTTACTATCAGAAATCTACCATTACTATCTTTTGTACTTCTTCTATCACTACTGAAGTTCCTCTAGCAATTGGTATAATTACTCCCCTTTCCCCTTGTCCCTGATACTCTGCTAAATATCCCTCTGGAAATCCTCTCTTCATTAAATACACATGCTCATTTCTTTCCAAGTGTGTCTTTTGTAGCATTACTATTTGCTTTTTGTAATACAAGTCAGTACTCTTTCCTTTTTGCATATACCTCTGTGACCATTAATGTTCTGAAATAGTATGTTTAGTGTAGCCATTATTATAAGACGTTTTTATCCACGCCTGTTATAAATGATTGCTGTTTTAAGTCTTTTTCCAGCTTTCTTGTTACATGCATCCAGTAATGTTTGGCAGGTTGATCTTTTGTCATCTCCATTTGAACCTATGTCATATTTTACAAGACGTTTTGTTTTAATGAAAACCTTAAAACAAAAAACAAACATTCCCCAGAACATCCCAATAACCTGTTAACTTAAAACAAACACACCAAACTATGTACATCTTCAAATAAAGAAGTTTAACCCTCCTAATAGGAACAGTTGTCACAAATCGACAGCTGCACACACAGGCAAAACCTAACATCAAATTAAGGTTATCATGCTAAGACGCTTGTTGCAGCCTGCGCTTCTACTTGCATTAATTGCTCTCTATTCATGTCTTATCTTTATTCATGTCCCAGATATGAAAAATAACTTGTTTATTTTCAGGAAAACATATTTTAGCCTTAAGAAAAAGTGTGCTGGATATCTTTAAAATAAAACTAAATTATACAATGTTTTAGTAAATGCATTAAACTGTTTTGTTACCAGCAAAGCTAATATTTTGTCTTCACTTCCAATAATTTCAAACTTTAGTTTTTATTGAACTGCTTACCCTTATACCTTTTAATTGTAAATTTCTTTCAGTAACAGTGTTATTGCCTTCACCTTTAGTCATCTTATTTCCATGGAATCATAAGACCATTGTATTGGTTAGTCATTTTTTAAAACCACTTGCATTCACAATAACTTGTCATTCAATTAAACCAAGGGTGTTACTCCAGGCATTCACCTATGCAAAAGTAAAATAAAACATTTCAGTTCTACAAATATTATAATCAGTGCACTTTTACCCCTCCCACCCCAACAACCCAAGATTAAAACCTGTTGACGTAAACATGCTTTTGTCCAACCTTTCTTTTCTTTTTATACTGTAATGCCTGCTTTTGTTAAAACTAAAAAAAAGAGAGGAGAAGAAAACCTGTTTACTTTAGCGTTTCTAACACATACAACAGTCACTGAAAATACTTTCTATATGACATGCAATTTATATCATAAAATGTTTTGTACAGATATTGTTAAGAACAAAAATTGTTTTAATTACTATTAGTCTTTCCCTCCTTTTTTCCATTTTAGTGTCCTTCTAAACTGTAATGACAAGAAGTGGGGGATATGCCTGTCACTCCCCCAATAAGTTTAACAAAGTCAGCAAAAGTTCAGTCTCAGTCACTTCTTCTTGTAAAGCTGTATTTTACAAATTTTATGCTTTATAGTCTCATATTTATTCACTAATATCCATGTTGCTGCTCGTCTTCCCATTCATCTCCATCTCCGAACCCCAGACTCTGGATCATGTCCAAGGTACTTAGATTCTTCTAGCCAACTCCTGCGCTTTTCTGTTTCTCAAGCATTTTCCTTTAGAACATTGGAAAAGGTTTCACTGGCAATGTCTCTCTCTCTCTCAGCCTTATTATCATAAGAAAGAAAAGCACAGTCCCCATCTGTTTTGATGGCTCATCTCTTGTTGGGACAACTTTTATATTTCCCCTTTAGTCTGCATCAAATGATGTCCTTGATCCACTAGGAAAATATATTCTGAATGCAGTTGGATACAGCAGCTTGAATCTCACACCTGTCTCTTGACATTCCCTGATTGCTAGGATAAATTTGCTTCTGTTCTGCCTGGTGTACAGTGAATAATCATTTTCCACAAACACTCTACTGTCGCTTGTTTTTTTAATACTTTGCCATTCAGCCACACTTTTGTCAGGATTAACTCTGTCTGCTGGTATGATTGCCTCTTTAGTAATACAGGTCTTGGTTGTTTTCGCATGGCCAGGTTTGGAGCGTACACATAATGTGCCCTTTCAATTAACATATACTGCTGTGGAATACCAGTCCAATTAGTTAATTGTTTTTTCATAAAATTAATACAGTGTGTAACTTTCAGTTTCTTTGGTATAGAAGAAAATCTCAGGTTTTCTCTTCATGCTCTGTCCTCTAATCCATACATTTTTGAAACATGTCTTCTTGAACAGTCTCATATTCAACCACTCTGTTCTTCATTTTGACCTCTGATTTTTGCAGTTTTATCAGTTCATGTGAATAGCTGTTTAAAGCTGCTTCCATTTTTCCCAAACTTATGTTATTTCAGTTGATATGGTCCTTCAGTGATTAATTTATTTTTATCAACTCTGAGCACTTTTTACTTATTTTTCCTTTTAAATTACTGGAAGCCATCTCTTGTACCAAAGTTGTTTGCTGAACAGCTGCAGGATTCTTCCCTGGTATTGTTTCCTCTTTACATTTTCTGGTTGATTTTCTTTCAAGTTCTCTAAATTTCTTCTTTGCTGGCATCCAAGCAGTGTACTTAGTAGCTAGTAACTGGATTTTATTTAAGGTGATAATATCACTGGCTGCTTTTTTCTCAGTTTCTGTTTTCACAATGGGAGAGCTGAAGTCAAGCTGTTGATCAGTGTGCAGCCATCTTGGAAGTCCCACATTATTTTCTTTTTGTTGTGCTCTCTTTATTGCAGACTATAGGAGTTATTTTCTTTGTAGATAATTCCCATGTTAAACATACAACTTAATTTCTAAACATTAGAATTTAATAAATGTTACTTCTTCCTTACAATGCTAAAGCTGCCACAGATTTTTTTCAATGTCATGCATCAGTTCCAATTACAAAGTTTTTATTGAGGTCTATTTGATATATTTCATTTAGAGACCGGTTCATACAGATTTAATACTTACTAAAATATTGATACAAGAAGACTCATGGTATGTTGAGCATATCTGAGTGTTTTGTATAGCTTACACACTTTTGCCTCTCCCATAGTCTTACTCCATCATTTCTTTACTTTATCTCTAGTCACTCTGAGCCTCGCTGATGACTTGTTGTACCACTACCTCAGGCAGTGCATTCTAAAGCCGTAGCACCCCCTCTATTAAATGATAATTTTGCAGGTCTAACTTGATAAAATATTGCTTTTTTTATCTTTTCTCTAATTCTGCATCAACAGTTATTATATTATATTGTATTATATTATATTGTATTATATTATAGTGTATTATATTATATTATATTGCCAAATAGTGTTATATAAGCATAAAACTGAAACTTTGGAAAATCTTCCTGTCTCCCCCCCCCCATATCACATGAATCTGGACTAGAGTTAGTAATTTTGTATCTTTTTAAATCTTAATTATTATCCAGTATCACCTTTACTGTAAGTGAGGGTTCACACACATACACAGAAAAATTACTTAAGTGTAACACTGTATTTTCAACGTATAGATCACTGTTGCAGTAGCCTAAGCTATATGGAGCATATCACTTGTGACTGGACAGTTTTTCAAAGAGCTTAAGGGCACCTCCCATGTGCTCTAACTGTCAAGAGCTTGAGGGGAGCAATATATAAAGACAGTTGGACAATTATATTAGAGCTTTTTTGCCAACAAACAAAGCTCTTTCAGCTGATCCCATGGAACTGTTAGTCAGCTAGCGATCCTTCAAGGCTGCGCATATAGGTCCCTGTTGGATTAAATCTTCTAGTGTGTGTGTGTCTGTGTGTGTGTCTGTGTGTGTGTGTGTGTGTGTGTGTGTGTGTGTGTGTGTGTGTGTGTGTGTGTGTGTGTGTGTGTGTCTGTGTGTGTGTGTATAGATATAGATATACATATATATATATATTTTTTTTTTTGTCTCCCTAAATAAAACTTATCTGACCAAAATATTGTCTTTAGCTAGGGAAGTTATGTTTTTTTAGGATTGTTATTATATTTCTAAGGGAGTTTTTATATAAATGCTTATGTGAACTCTTTATGTGAAAAATTCTACTCTTTAATAGAATTTGTAGTCAGGTCTTGTGTATTTGGAGTAGAATACTGTAATTTTGGGAGCTGACAGTCATTTTTCATTGATTTTCTTACCTCAGTACCACTTTTTCTCTACCATGCCTTTTACTTCCTCCTCAGCTACCTTTTTCCATAAGAGATTTTAGCAGCAAAGAGACATCTACCAGATTTTTTAAAAGCAATGGCAAGGAGAATCTAAAAATTAAGGAAAGTCTCAAAAAGTCAGGGACATTGTTCTCAGTCAACAAAGCTATTTGCCTGCTTAGGCTCTTCCCCATTCATTCTTGCCCAGTGAACCGAAGCCATCTCTTTCCTTCCATTCTGCACAAGATGCTGGCAAATGAAGTTATAGAACCAGTGCCTGAATGCCTTTTGGACAAAGATTTTTCATTAAGGATTTTTTTTTGGTACCAAAAAGAGAGGGATTCTGGAGGCCTGTTCTGCATATTTCCTTTCTAGATGTTTTTGTTAAGATTCCAAAGTTCAAAATGTTATCCTTTCAGCCTCTTGTACCTTTGATTCCATCTCTAGCATTCATGATAAAGCTAGATTTAAAGGATGCCTATCTTCACATTCCTATTGGCGAGCAGTTTGGGTGTCTTTAAGGTTTGGTAATTATTTGGTTACATTATTAGTTCTCTGTCCTACACTTTGAACTTTCCTGTGCACCAAGGGTATTCACAAAGTGTCTAGCTTCAGTCATTGCGTATTGCAGACTTCAAGGCATTCACATTTTCCATATTTGAATGAGTGTCTTATCTTTGCTGACAGTTTTGCCATCTGTCAAGAATCTTTAGTAAATGTTCAGAATCTTCTACTCTGGCTAGGTTTTCAAATCAACTTTCAGAAGTCTTTTTTATGCCTTCTCACAGAATTTTTTTTCTTGGGATATAAGTCATATTCTGCCCTCAAAAGAGACGAAGTATAGATGTTTTAGCAGTTCTTCTTGACTTCTTCCAGTTAAAACCACATATCTGCAAGGGAATTTCTCAGGATTTGGGGGTACGTGGCATCAGTGATAACCATGCTTCCCCTGGCCAGACTCCACAAAGAAAATACAGTGATACCTCAGATGAGTATAGATTCAGCATCTACATTCTATGGTGGGTTGACCAAATTTCTTGCAGTCCAGGTCTCTCATTCTAGCTAATGACCACTACATAATCTGTCACTACAAATGTATCAGTCCTGGCAAGGGGAGCTGTTTCAAAAGGGGTAAAAGTGCAAGCTCTGTAGGGCCCTCAAGACAGACAGAAGCCCAGATGTTGGCAGTGATCAACACTTTGAAAGCCACACTTCAGACAGAACTGAATGAGTTGAAGTGGATAGCTGATCTGCAGGCAGACCAGTTACCAGGTTTACATGGATGCATGCCTTTAAAACCTTTATTAAAGGGGCGTAGACCCCATCTTTGATTTTTATTGGTTGTTGACTATTTTAAAAGTGGTTGATGTTAATTGAAGAAGAGCAGTAGCTCGAAAGCGCTTATCATCTGTAATAAAGTTTTACCTTATTTACCTGCCGTGGTGGATATCAGTGGGTATTTGTGCTTTTTAGATGTGGAAACCTGATAACCAGGTTATCAGATGGTAACCAGGGAGAAGTAGACCAAAAACTGAGGAGTTTTAGTGGTTAAAGCACCAATGTATGATTGGCTGGCCCTGGGGGGATTACTTGGAAAATTGGCACGCATGCCCTGGAATTTATCCACTTACAAATCACCTTGGAGAAAGTCCCATACCATATCCTAGCAAGTTATAGGTCACTCTGTATGTCCATAGAATCTCATAGCTCATACCTAGACCTACTGAAGACATTAACCATTAAAACAAATACCCTATTCATGGGAGACTTTAACTACCCATCTGTAGACTGGAAAAATGCACTGCATCATACTGACAGGCACAACAATTCTTGGATTTTATTAACACAAATAACCCTTGAACAGATAGAACCTCTGGTTGGTGTGTGCACTAACATACTGGACCTGGTACTTACCAGTATGGGAGAAAGTTGCATCCCCCAGTGTCACATCTACACTGGTGAAAATGGACCACAAAGCTGTCTCCTTCAAAATAAAAATCAACTAAGTAACCCAAGTAAACCCTGTAACAGTTAGGAGCTATTACAAAACAAGCTAAACCTTATTAAGTGATAATTTATCAAAACTCAGTTCCCCTTCCAACCCCCGAGTTCACAACAGCCTATGTGGATCGTTCACAGAAACCCTGTACAACCATGTAAATGGCTGTATAGAGGCTGCTGTACCTACTAGAAGTAAGGCCAAAACCAACTCTAAAAACAAACCACACTGTTGGAATCCTAATCTTAATAGGGTATGTAATAAAAGTTAAAAAGTCATGTTAAAATCAGGAAGAGTAACTCCAATAATGATAGGAGCTCTGTAATTAAACTAAATAGGAAACTGAGTACTAATTAAGTTTAGCAAGGCCAATTACTAGGTCAAGATATAAAGACAACCACAAGGCCTTCTACAGCTATGTCTAAAATCTCAAAAGCAGCACACATCAGTGTGCCAGATTGTTGGTCAATGGTACCACCTTCCAAGAGCAGAGTGACATAGCAAATTTTCTGGCTGACAAATTCAGCTCAAAGTTTACCCACCCCATCTCCCCTGCCTCCTTCCATGAAATTCCTACTAGCATAAAACCCGCACACACTATTAACAAGGAACAGATTATGGCAGCACTCGCTAAGGCCAAAAACACAGTTTCTGTGGGCCCCGACAGTATCCCAGGATGCCTCCTATATAGGTGGAAACATGACCTAGCAGGACCACTTGTGTCACATTTCACCTATAGCCTCAAAACAGGCTTTGTACCACAAGAATGGAAGACTGCAGTGGTTATCCCACTTCACAAGGGTGGACTGTCAACTGACCCCAGAAACTGTAGACCTGTTATTTGACGTGTTAATATGCAAAGCCATGGAAGGAATTATCATAGAAATGCTCAACAAAGACATAGGCAACCTTCATACAATGGACCCAACCCAGTTTGGCTTTGTCAAGGGAAAATTATGCATAGTGAACCTGGTGGACTACTTTGAGAGAGTCACCAAGACAATGGAAGAGGGAGGAAAATGCAACATACATCCTACCTGGATCTGACTAAGGTATTTGATACAATAACCAGCTCGGGTATAGTTGATGAACTCACCACACTGGGCATAAACCCTTACACAGGTCACTGGATTGCCAGCTGGTTCACAGACAGGACGCAGGAAGTCAGGATTGGCGATACCACCTCCACTAAGAGACCAGTCACCAGCAGCATACCTCAGGGGTCTGTACTAGGACTATTTCTATTTGGCATCTGCTTCTTGGAGGTAAAGGCTAATGTCAAGGGCCTTTGGCTGACCAAGTTCACAGATGACTGCAAATTGGGAGCTGTCATAGATTGCCCCCATGTCACAAACATCTTACAAGAAGGTAAAAATACACAAAGGCACAGGACTACCACGAGCTGGAATCAACAATTTATTTAGTGCTTTCGTCAGTTGTGAACTCTGACTTCTTCAGAATAAATGCAGTAAAAAGACTCATATATATATATATATATATATATATATATATATATATATATATATATAAACTCACCCTAACCTTAATTAATTAATTAGAAAAGTTGCCATTAGTTTTTAAAGTGCCAACACTCATAATAAAAATATACACATGTGAAACAGTATATCATATAACACAACTTCCTATGCTTCTATTATAATACATATATATTCATACATATAAAAAAAAATCTGTTATATCCTAAATATATAATAAAACTATGATATAGTGACCCTAAAATATCTAACATAAAATTAAAAATAAAACTCTGATTTGAGTTTTAAAAAACTAACGATATGACTTCATTTAAACCTGGGGGGGTTCACCGCATTGACCCTCAATTGCCATAGCAATTCTTTATACTCTAAAAAGGTGTCACTGGGTCCCCCTCTCTCATCCAAAACTACATGTTCAAGTACATGAAATTTAAAATTATGTTCAGGAAACTGATTGAGGAGTTTTGCCAAATCATTTTTATTGTTACCTCTCCCTATATCATAAGTATGCTGGTAGATGCGTGTCCTGAAAGCATTTTTAGTTTTCCCCACATAATATCTTTCACAAACCTGGCACAGGGCTAAATAGATCACATTTTGGTACCTTACAAGAAGGTCTAATGCAAGCAGTCCATTGTCCATTCAGCAACATGTTAGCTGTGATGACGTAAAACCTTATTATCATTGACTAATTTGCGTGTTTTTTGAATCACAGTTATTAGTTGGGACATGAAGATTTTGTCTTATAGTGGTAGTAATGTGCTGCTTGTGAAGGCAGCGGCATTCTCCCCAGTCTCTCTCTCTCTCTCAAGCGCACCAGTACACAAACATGAACACATGCAAACCCTATTACCTGTACCTGTCCCTACCGTACCCTGTACACCCATCTGGGATCTCCCTCCCCATAATACTTTAATGCCATTACTGCATATATGTATTAAGCCCAAATGGTCTAGTGCATCCCCCACCCACCCCATCCCCATTATGATCTCTGTGCCAGTACAGCAATTTACAGAATCATCCCTGGTGTGTAGTGTATCCCTGCACCCCTCAATCCACATTTTGCTGTCAGTGCTGTTATGTCATTTTAAAAATAAGCACTGATGTCTAGTGATCCCCCTGCCATGTTCATGTTTGATGGTTGAACATGGCCTTTTGGCCTTGTTCAGTAATGAGATGTGGTGAGAATGGCTATGTAGATGCATTCCAAAATAGACAGAGAGAGAGAAAAAATGCACATGTCTAATTAGCATATTCCTCCCCCAGAATGCCTCAGCATTCAGCATGGCTGCTGAGATAGCCCTTCTTGGTTCTGCATGTCTTCCTGTTAGAGGACCGTTCAGCCCTTCACCATGTAAGTGTGGATGCTAAATCAGAGAATGGTACCACAATGTGCTGTCCTCCATATGTACTTTGTGATTTCTTAATTAATTCAGCCCTTTGTTTCTGTCTTTACACTTTGCTTTTCTGCCCCAAGTAGTAATTGTGACGTCCCCACTCTGGGCCAGTAATCAAGGAGCCTGAATCTTCATAACTGACACTGGAGAGGGATGTTCACTTGGAACAAAAATGGATCCACCCAGTATTTCCAGATGCAGCTCTCTGCATCAAGTACAATTTCCCTTAAGAGCACACACAGAACACAGTCTGGGGGCTGGTTTCTCTCTCTCTCTCTCTCCATATCCCCAATGAGACTCCCCACTGGCACAGCTTTAGAGTTGAGTCCTCAGCCGAGTGTTCATCAAAGTCCTCCAGCACCGTCTCTGTGAAACCAGTGCTTTGTTTCCCTGCTCCAAGCAGCTGACACTCACACTTTTTCAGATATGATTTTCACACAAAACACACACACACACACACACACACACACACACACACACATACACCTGGGAAAGGCTGGCACAGATTTACTAGCTATGCCTCATTCTGCCCAGACTGTAAGGTAGTTACACTGCCACCAGACACTCCAAAATGAGCTACTCTAAGGCTCTTGCAAGGGTACCCAGTTATACCGAGTGAAATTAATATTAATACAAATGGTAGTCTAACCAACAGTAAGGCTTTCAGGAATGGCCAGAGCTGTCACCAAATATATGCAAGTACATTTAAAATATTCTCTAAAAGACCATCCACAATGAAAAGTTTAAATCTATTTAACAATAAATAAGAAAAGAACATGAAAATACTAAATATCTATGTAAAGTAAACACCAGAGTTTCAGTCACAGGAGATATTAAAATAACATAGATGAATAGATTTACACAGATACAGAAAAACAGTACTTAACTAGTCTCACTGTATTTGCCTGACTGATATAAAGAATTACTATTCCCTGGTTCACTTACTAGAGCAAGACAAGATGAAGTAGGTGAGGGGTCCTTCCTTGTCAGGTTCCAAAAACAGAATGCAATGAGACTTCAGTCTCACCTAGTAGTAGTAGTCTTCTTTCGGCTTTTCCCGGTTAGGGGTCGCCACAGCGGAACTCCGGTACGCTAATGATTGGCAGTTGATTTTTACGTACCAGCTTGCCAGGCCTGACGCAGAACCTTCAACGAAGGTACGCCCATTCACGCATGTCTCCACGCAGAAGGCGCTCTAGCTGAGAATCGAACTGGACAGCATCTTACTGTGAGGCGACAATGCTACCGCAGCACCATATTTTTAGTGATGGATTACAGAGTGACATCACATACGTCTGGTCATTTGACTTCTGGTTCCAATGCTACCTCCCTAGGCTGAAAGCTGTCAGGATTTAGCACATATGTCTTAATACACACACACATGCACACACACATCCTTGCAAAGATCTGCTGCAGCTCCTGGAAGTCATAAAACAATTTCAGACCTCCACCCTTCCAGAGTAGCAATTAGTTCACCAAAAAAGACAACTTAGAAATCTTCCTAGTACAGACTTTTTGTCTATGGCAGCATTGAGAACAGTAAGATACAATCTTTATGGCCTAAGCCAGGTAATTTAATTTAAAATTGTTTTCAAAGTTAGGTGGATTGAGATTAATCTCTTCTTTTCCAGTATCCTCTGTTAAAATGTATACATTTAAACAGTTACAACAATATATGTATATTTCTTTTTCTCTCCAGCAGGGCACACTGTTGGTACATTTTTAACACGAGCAACAAATACATTTTCAACATAGCACCTGTAAAATTATTTTGATATACAAATGACAAAGAATTATTTACAAAATTCCAGCTAGTTGTGCTGGCATATATTATACATCCACTACCCTATTTCTCCCGGCATAGCTGGCAGTACTTCACATCGTCACAGTAATAAACTCAAGTTTTTTCCACTAAGGAAAAATCAGTTAGCAAGCAGAAAGCTTCACTCCTGATTCATGACTTTATTTCTGCTCACCCGTGCAAAATGGATTTACTTCTAAAAACTTGACCCATATGCCTTTGTTTTAATCAATATAAGATGCCTCTACTTGTTAGTACTGTCTGTTCTGATGAGGATTTTCAATGATGTTACAAAAAGCAGTTATAAATAATAATAGTCCAACAGGTGACAGAACCGTTCCAGAGAACTAATGTTTTTAAAACTTGAATCTTAACTAGGTTACAGTTAAATAAAGCACTCTATAGTTTGCAAATGGCAACTTTTTTTCTCTTCTCAAAGTGTTTATTATTCCAGTTAAACTAACACATAGAATGCTGCATGCAAAGAAAAGTTTGTTTAAGTATCATCTCTCTATGTCTTTGCTGTATCTAGTTTTGCAGCCTCTCTGCACACATTTGTTTTTCTGTGAAATTTCATGTTAATGCCTATTGATATTTATTGCTGCATCTGCTTCCTCAATGATACAGCAATGAATGAGTAGAGAAGGGAGAGGGTAGTTGCATTTACATAATTTCAAGTCTTAGCAAAACTAGTTAGGGCATTCACTGAAAGTTTGTTTAGAAATGTGAAATTAGGAACAATCTTTGTGGGAACACTGTAAGGTCAGTATGCAACTGTGAACTGTTGGTTAGTAGAAACACTGAGTGAGAGTTCAACTCACCTTGGGATAGTTTCAGGAAAAAATAAAGTCTTTCTGGAAGAACATTTAAAAAAATGATGCAAAAGTCTGTTCTCTTGCTAATAATAAAAATAATGGAGTTAGTAAAAATGTATACAGGTTCTGTCTTTAGAAACACTCTGGGAAAGTAGAAGTTTAATGTACTGCCACTATGTGTCAGTGCAGGAATAATCGAGAAATTTTTGCAATCTTATTGTTTATCACATAAATGGGCCAAATAATTCACTGTGGGAATAAGGCCTGAATGTAAAACAAGATTATGTTAGTATAGCATATCTCTTCAGACTGTTTTGGAGTATAACAAATTCCAAACCTATTACTAACCACTCAGAGTGAAGCAGAAGTATTCACAGTACACCTGTTACCGTGTTCTTAATTTATTCATGAATATATCGCACATTTTTTTAATTTGCTTAAGCTTTATTGCTTGTCAGTTGTTGCATTTTGTTCATTCTTATTTATACACTCCTTATAGCAGCAATGTGTAATGACCTCAAAATGTCGTTTTTTTATGCACTGAGACATTGCAACATCCAGGAGAGAGAGAGAGAGAGTGTGAGTAATTTTTATTGAGCTCTATTTTTTTCTGAGTTGCAGCCACCTTAAAATTAGAATAAAAAGTGTGTGTGTGTGTGTGTGTGTGTGTGTGTGTGTGTGTGTGTGTGTGTGTGTGTGTGTGTGTATGTATATGTGTGTGTGTGTGTGTGCATGCATGTGTGCGTGCACGGGGAGGGGGATTTCACACAGGAATGCAAGGGGATTTGCCTTGCTGCAAAAAAAAAAAAGGGGGGAGACTTCACATTTCACATAGGAATGCAAGGAGATTTGCCTTGCTGCCAAAAAAAAAAAAAAAAAGATTGTTTCACTGTTCACTTGCTGTATCTGTTTTGGTGCTTTAAGTACTTGATCCATTAGGTTCATGCAGTTGCAGCAGAGCAAGTAAGTTTAGAGCAGTTTGTTTTGTTTAAACACAGTACACACATACACACACTATTTTATTTATATAAACTCAAACTATTACCACTGTCTCTCTATGCCCACTCAAAATAAATTGAGATAAAAAACATGTAGGAAGATAGATTTGAACTTGCTGTTCTTTTTGATCCTTTTATTGCTGGAATTAAAACGTCTAGTTTACAAAAGTTAGGCGAGTGCTTTCATCCTATGACAGGATGTCATCTGACTGTTCGGTACTACCTATTAAAATACAAACCCTAAGTAAAGCCCAACTTCAAATACTATAGATAGCTAATCAGGATTCTGTATGAGCGAAATCAGTCAGTAGGAACTTGGGAGAAGTATTGGACCTCCAGAAGGGTACCGAGTTGAAAAGGGGAAAAGATGTAAGGTGTTGACAGTAGTCTCCTTGAAAAGTTCTCAACGCCAGCAGGTGCATACAATGAAATTGTAACAAGTAGAACAGCCCACTTGAAGTGAAAACTTTGCCTTGCCGATCCCTGTAAGGTTTGCTGTTGTAATAAGACAATATCAAAGCATCTGTCACTAATAACAGTGGAGAACTATGGAGGTTCAGGTGTCAAGCAAATTGAGGAGGGCTGTGTGCTAAAAACCTAAGTTATCAAAGTGAAGCTGAGAGCTGGCAGGGAGCACACAGGCTACCAAAAAGTGAGTTACTAGCCTGCCTGAGTTTACTCTAAAGATCCAAAAGACCAACCAGAAAACAAACATTTAGTGGGTTTCAAGATATGGGAGAATTTGGAGACAACATTGCTGTCATTGCTTGACACCTGAGCTCCCAGTTTGAACAGATGCCCATGATTCAGTTCTCTAGCTATATTTTAATCTGTACTACCTTCATCTTAGAGCTCTCCCTTCAACTTTCTTACTGCCTTCAGGACCCAGGACCTTTTTCATGTGATTTTATTCATTCCCTTCACTCACCTCCTTTCCCACCATCAAGTTACTCTTATTTGCTTTTTTCAACTCAAAGGAGGCAATACCTGCATATTCAACTTAAAGTTTACATGTTTGAAAGTTCTACCATGTTCTTTAGAATGTGTTTTGATACACTTTGTAATGTACTTCTGAAAATGCATGTATTTTCCAAATGTATGCTAGTATCTATTTACATTTTTCTGAATTTTCAGTCACACCTGGTAAGATACAAACAAAATTCTGAGTAAATTTCTCCTGCTATAGCAAGTTAAATCCTAAGGGTCTTAACAACTACCACTTTCATTTGCTATATGTTACACCTTGTTTGTCTTCCCCTGTGCTTATACAGTCACATTTATTCAGTACATTAATCTGTTTTTTTACTGTAAGCAAGTTTTTTTATGCTCAGGAGCATCTGATTCCTAAATTTCTTCTTGTCACAAAATAGCAGGTAATTATTTGTAGTAATCAGGAACCCTACCCATTTTATTTCACTTGCAGTTTGTATTCATTTTGTGTGTCAGAATAAAGTAGATCTTAACCAGCACTATACTTATTATTTCTGTCTCTTTACCTTCACTTTCTACAGATGAGGTAAAAGACATTTCACCCAAACTGCTCGTGCATTAGCTTCTGTATCTTTCTACATTGAAATCTAGGTCATTCCTGTAATGTCTAGGGTAAATTTCTCTCATTCATGGTTAGATGTTTTAAGTACCAACAGTATATTTGTGAAAACATTTTCTCACCCTTCCCAGTCAGGACTCAGAATAGACCAGCGTGTCCTATATTCCTTTCCTTCCCAGGGACAGCAGAATTAACAAAAAAAAATACATGACTGGCTGGGGAATTCCTTTTGTTGAAAATCGAGTTACCAAATGAACTGGTGCAGATCCACAGATCCGGTCAGGCTAAGCCAGAGGAAGAAACAAGCCTTTCATTGTGCGATAATTGCAAACAGCTTAACAATAGGGTTAAAACTATGAGCTGTTAACAAGTCTCATTCTAGGTTTGAGCCCTTAGTTTTCACTTGTTTGTTGACTCCAAACAAGTTGTTTGTCCAACAAGTGCTACTCTGTTGGCTTTGAAAAGGGCATTTCTGTTTTATGGTCTAACCTTGCTAAGAAATTAATAAGTTTTTTTTTTATCCAAACAGCATCTGTCAAGTATGGTTTAGGTGTACAGAGGACATTTTTGTTTATTATATAATTTTCTTTATCAAAACTGCGTTTGTTACACTGGTGTTACTTAAGGTCAGTTTAGAAAATTTTGACCCTCTTGCCATAATAAAATAAACTTTCAGAAACATTGTAACTTTTGCTAAAGAACAGTTATTTTGTCGTGACCTGATATAATACCCAAGACTTTCCAAATAAAGTGAGTCTCTGATAGTGTATTTGCATTTTCTGTGACCACTATGGAGACTCATAGATAAACATTTTCACTCTGAAAGATGCTGAGGAATGTAAATCAGGCAGCATTCAGACTACATATAAAAGCCTTGATTCTGATCATGTAACATTTGCAACAACCTTAAAAACCTGCATATCTCACAGTATCAATAGTTTTGTGGGTGTGGGTGTGTCAGCAGCGGTGTTATCAGCTGCTACAGTTTAAGGGTAGTAGCTCTGGTGACCTGTATAAAATGGGTAAAATGGCAGGCAATTTTCCTAATTCCTTCCAATTCCTTGGACAGCACATTGGTGCAGCAGTTAGCAATGTTGCCTCACAGCAAGGGGTTCTCCTATTCGATTCTTGGCTAAGGTGCCTTCTGTGTAGAGTCTGCATGTCTTCCCTGCATTTGCGTGGGTTTCCTCCAGGTGCTCCGGTTTCCTCCCACATTCCAAATATATGTATCTGGAGCATTTCTCCCCAGGCCTCTGCTGAAAATGGGCTCTATACCAGTTGGATTTTCCCAGTAAACAAATGTTAAATAAACAAATAAATAAAAGGAATATTTTTACTAAAGCAGTGCTTGTGATGCGTAAGCAATTATTTGAAAAAAAAAAAGAGCCAACATAGTCTAATGTCTTTGGTAGTGATTTTGTAAGAGGGTGCCAGATTTACATGGTTATTTAGATAACTAGGCAATTGATAGGGATGTGCTTGGAATAAGGACAAAAGTGGACTTTGTGTTTCCATTAACTTTGCAATTACTTTTTCCCAGAAACAGTTTTCTGTGACAAAGAAATGAAGGGAAGTAGTGCTATATTAGGTATTTTAAAAAAACTAAAAACAGTACCAGTCTAATAGTAAACATACTGTGAGGCACTGATTTAAACATTTCAAAACACAAATCCTTAACTCATTCCCTACAGTAGAGCTCTTTTGAGTGTGTATCTTTAACTCCCAGTGGGTGTGGCTTCAGCCTTTAAAAAATGAAGTTATCACCTTACAGTTCTAACAAATATTCATTGACAGAGGTCATACATCAATACAACTGTGTTTGCCATCATGTATGCTTCAAGATAAAATATTCTGATACCTTGTATATAACATGGTTTTGGAATTTTTAGTGCAAATATGAACAGGCAATATTTGACGCCTAGAGGAGCAGTAGGAGGTAACTGCAGAAATGCCTGGCGATGTAACTCGGCTGTAATGCGTTAAGTAGAAACAATATATTCATGTGCATGGAATCCTAATTAACATATATATTTTTCTCACTCACGTTAATGATTAACAGGGTAGCAAGTGTCCAGAGTGAACCAGGACAACAGAATCTCCTAGGTCAACAGCCACTGGGGAGGAAAAGAGGATTAAGACAGGTAAATACATTTGCAAACTCCATTAATCTTGGTCTTTGTATGTGATTTGTTGAGTTGTGCTGAGACACAGAGATTGAGGTTGTAAAAAAGAAATGTTTAAACTATGCAGAATTGGTCTCATAAAGTGACTAAATGAGCAAGTATGCCAGTAAGTGAAGAACATTGCAAAGCTCCAAGAGGCAGTATAGAATTAATCACTGTTCTTAATTTATAGTTTAAAGCCTGAATAACAAGATTTGTGCTTTGAGAATGTCACAGTGGAATAAATGAAAGCTTACAAGTGAAGTGCAACTCCTCAACAGTTTTTTTATGAGGAGCGTGTAAAAGGCTGTGCCCCCTCATCACCTAATCAATATGACTAGTTAAGTGCTATCACCCTTGGACTGAGTTATACTAGTGGTAAAACTTTGCTAATTTTGGCTTGTGGTTGTGACTGAACTGGCTTTATGTATCTGTGCATGATGAAGAAAATAGTTACTATTCAGGTAAGGAGCAAAATTCCTTACAAGAAGTACACACTGACATCAATGAAAAGTTATATTGCCTTTGTATCATTTATAGCAGTCTTGACTGGAACAGTCAGGCTTCATTACACTGACTGGCAATCAAAGTGGAATTGCTGTGCAAACAAGTTGAATCTATGTCTAAGACTGTTAGTTTCAGACTAACTACCAAATTACCAGAAATTTCCTTTTCACCAAGTTGAAGGTTATCAAGAATTCAGTTGTCTTTAGATGAGTTTTAATTTATAAAGAAGTTATTTTGCAAACCTAGCTGTGAAATGTTTATTTCTAAGTAGTCCCAAGTGGTCTGATGCTGGTTATAATTTTTTTGGATTCTTTGCTGTTTGTCCTGGTTGAAATGTGCCAATCTAACCACCATTAAAGTCAGTGATTTCAAGAGTTTGTTTGGTTTAGTTCCTGAACTTGTTAAAATCCAAGTCCAGTTTGGATAAATTAATTTGATTAGTATACATTATTTGCAGTTTTCAAGCTTTCAAGGCACATGCAGTGATATGGCCCCATGTCACAAAAACTGGTTTCATAAAATTCAATTAAATCAGCGAACATAGAATGTTAACTTTTTCATCCTATTGACACCTGACCCTTTTTTGGCTCCCCTTTCAGAAATGCAGAGGCCTATATGTGCAAGTCCTAACACTTAAAAATAAAAAGAAACTGAGATTTTATCAAAAGACAACACATTCTTAAAGTTGCTGTTACAACTTTAAAGTTTTTTCAGAGATTCTCTGCCCACTATCCACTCCCTGCAGCCACCACACAAACAGGAGCCCTGTTTACTTATATGTATAGTAACCACAGCTTTGAACTTAGTGTAACTATTCCCCACCATTTCAACCTCCATTTATATTTTTCCAAGAGTCACATTTACTGTCCTCCAAATATCAACAGCCACACCTTCATAATTCCAAAAATAATCCTTGTTGGCGTAGTAGTTCTGCCCTTGCCCCTTTATTTACATTCAAATACACAATATGGTATTAAGTAGCAGACAACCAATACTGTTCTTCAGTCATCACTGTAGACCTAAGCCTAGGGAACTTCACCCAGCCCCATACTGCTATGAGTTGTTTCAGTCCAGAATGCATTTGAGTATTGTTCAGTTGTTCATTAATTCCTGTGTAAAGGCCAAAGGGCATCCAGAACACAGACTCCTCAATGAATGTATATACCCTGAGACCCAACCAGGTATCAAATTGTTTTTTGAATATCTGCAAAGAAGACGACTATGGAATTTGTAAGGGAAACCTGTTCCAAAGTCAAACCAATGACTGTGTTAAATAGTTTGCCCTTAAGACTGTCCTTGAATCCTCAATTTAGTAAGTAAAATATGCACCTCTGGTTAATATGCTTGTATTCAACCATTCAATATTTAGTAGAGATCGATGTTCTTCACTCCTAAGCCCCCTGTAGGCTAAACAAAATTTACCCATCAGATATCTGTAACTGATTGAAAAGAGACCTAGACTTTCCACTCTAGATGTGTAAGATTTATCTCTTCAAGTAATGAAGCACCTTGTAAATTTTCATTGAATACCTTCTAAAACCAGGAGATCACCTTTCTTGAAGGAAGAAAACAAAATGCACTCAATGGTGGGTTGAACATATGTTATGAACAACCTCAAAAAGACAGTCATTATTTTTTGTTGTAAAGTTCTTGAAAATTAAGCCAATAAGTTTTAATGCATTAGTCCTACACTTAAAATTACTACATTTAATAAAATTTCACTCCTTATATTCACTCAATAAGTCATAAGGACTTAAGTTTATTTGATATTCAACCATTGATTACCCAAAATGCAAAGTAGCACATTTATCCTTATTAACATTTAGTCGAATTAAGTTTAATTATTCAGCCACCAAACACATGTAAGTGTTAAAGTGGTCAATATTTTCTGTCAGTGTAATAACACAACCTAGTTTAATATCATCCATGTACTTGACCATCCAAATATTAGATATCTTAGGAACAAATGAAAATACCAAGTTGAACAATGTTGGACCTAGAACTGAGACCTGGGGAACCCCTTTGTTAATTTTAAGCTAACTAAATGTGAAATTTTCTATCCTTCCTCTATGCAATCTGCCACAAAGCCAGTTAGCCACCCAGCGAATGGATTAATTTTGTGTTTGAGCATGACGTCAATGATAGTAGAACGAGAGACACTATTAAAAGCCTTAGACAAATCCAAATAGTTCACCACTACAGACATGCCCATATTTAATGCAATTGTCACTGATTCATAAAATTCAATTAAATCAGCGAACACAGAATTTTTTTTTTTTTGTGAAACCATGTCATCCATCAAATTCTTGATTAAGAAAGGAAAGTAGACAGCTCTCAAAAATCATCCCGACCAGTGAAGTAAGACTGGTAGGTCTATAATTGCTTATATTATCCATTGCCCCCCCCCCTTATAAATTGGAATTATGTCTGAAAAGTTTCCAACTGACAGGAACAATGCCAGAATGCAACAGGTTATTATAAAATTTAGTGATATTTGCCTAAATGTATTTACTGCAGTGTGCCTAGAAAATGCCTGGAATAATATCATACCACTACACTGTTTAATACAGCTCAAAGATGATTGCACAAGAGTCATATTGAAAACTGGGTACATGCAGTCATCTTCTATTAAAATTCTAACATCAGAAACATTGTCAAACTGCCAAGAAGTACTCATTGATCAAGTTTGCCAATAATTATCCAGTGTTTAGCACTTCACCTCAAACAGAAATTGGTCCGAAATATTTAACCTTATTACCAGTGTATCTAATGTAAGAATAACATTTCTTAGAACTAGGGCTAGTAACTAAATTATCCACCAAATTTACTTTTTGCTGATCTCACAGAGGCATTTATTTAACCTTCTGGATATTTTAAATCATTTCTCTTCAACCTCTTCCAGATCCTAAATTTCTTCTTTTTTCTCAGAAATTTAGTATGACTAGTATTCCACCATGGAGGTGGAAAAAAACTTTAGAAATGTTTTCAAAGTCCTGCCATTTATTCACAACAATTTTTACCTTGGAGGAATTCAAGTCCATAGAATTTATTTGATTAATATTCAGATTGAACAGCTTTGACTTATCAAAAACAGAAAATCTGTAATTAATATATTAAATTCAAAATCTGCATGATCTGAATTGCCAAATGCACACAGCTGGTTATTTCAGAATTTTTATCTGGAGTATTTGTAAGAGATCTTAAATATTTGATCTGGTAGGAAAATCAAGCACCCGAATCAAACTGTGTAACATACATAAATCATAAAATTCATCCTGTGACATTGTCAGTGTTGTGCCATCAGACCAACTGATCCCAGGAAAGGTAAAATCACCATATATTATCAGGTTATGATAAGCCATAATCTTGACCAAATTTTTTTAACACGTTAACAAGTGTAACGGGAGACCAGTGTCAGCAACTAGTACTTCCACAAAAATCAATTCTGAATCATAATCCACTTTCAACACCCTAATGTTTAGTCATTGGGCCGCAAAAGTAACCACTTCTTCCCTTACCCTTTTATTTCTCAGGCAGCTAAATGATTGGTATCCCGGAAGCTGTATTCCTTCACTATTCTACAATTCAGTAATTACAACCCAGTCATAATAATGTAGTGAACAGACTACATTTAGTTCATTTATTTTATTAGTCAAGCTTCGAGCTTTAGCATGATGCACTTTTAATAACATCATGAGGTCATGGCATTTCTTAAATTCTTGTTAACATTAAACCCATCATAGTGAGCATCTGAAATCAGATCTCCAAACATAAAACAGAATACCCTGAAACAAGTAGCTTAAAGTCAGAAACGTAGGCTTTTTAAGGTGAAAAAAAACTACGTTCACATACCTCAACCTTATTAAGTTCTTGTAGGAGTTATGCATTTTACCCTTCAATGCCAGTAGCATAAATCATGTTAGTACATGGTATTTCAAAAAATTATTTTTAGTATTTTTCAGAGAATTAGAAAAGTAGTTATATTTAAACAATGTTAATTAGTTTTAAATCTTTGTTATAATGATGTAAGCAACATGTGTATGTTGTGTCTTTTGGCTTTTCCCGGTTAGGGGTCGCCACAGCGGAACTCTGGTCCGCTAATGATTGGTAGTTGATTTTTACATGCCGAGTTACCAGCCCTGACGCACAACCTTTAATGAAGGTACGCCCATTCACGCATGTCTCCATGCAGAAGACACTCTAACTGAGAATCGAACCGGACAGCGTCTTACTGTGAGGTGACGCATGTCTTAAATCTGATACTTCCTGTATTGTTCAATCAGTAGGAAAGTGCAGTGTAGTATACTGTAGAAGACAAGTGTCTTCTAAAATATTTCATCTCAAGAGAAACAAGTTTAAACCTCAGCATAACCATTCAAATGTGCATTTATACTGAGTTTTACTGACTCACATATATTTTTCAGCTACAACCAGACAAAGGCAAATGAGGTACTGATTCATAAAGATATAATATACAGTGTTTGGGCTATGCATACTCATATGAAAGATGGACAACATGTAGGAGACATACAGGCAATAAGGAGCATATTACGAGATTAAAAAAAAGACAAATATGACAAGTTATTACTTCCTTCAGTTAATTAGATCCCAGTCGTAATTACTTAAAAGTGTAAGACAAAAATTGGGTATTACCATGGAGTCATCCATGAAAGTCTCACTGTTACAGCATAGTGGGTAACACAGAAAATGGGTCAGATAAAGTAAGAGTGCTGTTTCACACACTAACATATTGCACTATTTTTAAGAAAGCTGAAAGTATTTTTTTCTACAGTCCTAGAGTTCAGTGGCATTCCTAATGGCAGGGTGGATGTTGCTGTGTGTGTCACAGGTTATAGCACCTAGAAAGCACTGACACCAAGTTTTACATCAGTCTTTTTTTCTGTGGAGTTTGGTGGCTCCACACTGTCAGATTTCAATTAATATAACTGCTTCCATTGTTCAAGTCTGTCATCATCCTTGGGGACAATCATATGTGAATGTTTAAACATCATGAAGTCAGTAGCAGTATTAACTTATTTATGTTTAATAAGCCATTTAGGTCACTTCTTCTGCACTGATGGTGTAGAGGGATAAAAGCCTGACTATAGCCCAAAGAACCCAAGTTTGCCTAGCACCTTGGCAATTTACACCACTTGGAGCAAGGATGGACAGACCCAGCCTGGCAGAAGAAGGGGCAGAGCAGGCTGTACACACTGCCACTGTCCCCTGGAGGAGGGAGGTTGTGACAACTATGTGCAATGTGGTGGCAGGCATTAGACTCAATAAGGCAGCAGTAGGTGGTAGTCTTCATGGTGACAGTGTGTGGAAGCTCAGACTCACAAGGGGAGGAAACTGTGTGCCGCCATGAGGGCAGAGTTTGCAACCCCCCCCCCCCCCCACTGCTGAAGTGGGTCTAGGTTATCCCTTGCCTTGCACTTAGTATAATTATTCCTCTACATTTGCACATCCAATTCTGCTTTTCCAATAATTTGCTGCCTGAATGATAGCCCCCTGCAGACAGCTGTCAGTTCAGCTCTAGGTAGAGCCCCAGAGTTGGGGGATGAATGGGTACTGTGTTATTGAGGGACAGCTTGTTTGTCAGGCAGGAAAAGAGGCTAAAGTATCTTAGAAAAAAATTATACTCTTCCAGTGTTATGCACAAATTTGCAAAATTTGTGAAGCATGGTGTGGTTAATCACAGATACTAAACTGATACAGGGAGGCTATACCTAAAAGCTGTGCGGCAAGGACTACCTTATTGCATGCTTTTCTATCCTCAGCGCTGAGGATTATGAAAATCTCAAAACTTTACTTAAGCAACTTATTAATTTTATCAAGAAGCATTTAAATGTGATGCAAAAAGTAAGAAAAGTGTCTAGTCTAATTCCAGGGCAGTGAACATTGTTCATTGTTTCAAGTGTTTGGCCCAGGTGCTTAAGGTTATCTTACTATGTGTGCACTTTACTAAAGCATTCTCAAATATCAGGGTGTTTATTTTTGATTTCATTTAATATAATTTAAATTAATTGATTTTAACTAAACAGGAACATCATTCATCATTTATTGACAAAGTATAGGTGCAATGTTTTTAAAAGTAGTACTTCTAGTGGGAAACATTCCAGACTCTAGTAAAGTATTGTAGGGAGTTTAGATGTTTACATCCCTTTACTGTGAAGGCAGCAGTTTGTAGCCATAAGGCATGGTATTGTACAGTTTAGCAGCACAAACATTTCTGAACTCATTGTCATAGATCTGCTTGAGATTTTCCAAAACTATCAACGTATATAATAGAAAGATAACACAAACAGAAGACCAGTTGTAGAAACAGATGTGATGCAGTCAGAAAATTTATGATTACTGGGATGAAATGTATTAGATTATGAGAGATAAAATAAAGAATGTTAAATGAAAAATTAAATAGAAAGAACATGTCTTAGTAAAGTACAGACAGATCATTCAAGTTGAAGTGTGGCTCTTTTGCAGAAGCTGACTTCTGTGGATTTTCTGCAATTCATTTCACTTTTTGTTTAATCTTATACTACAGCCACGGAGGCCCCTCCTTTCACGACAGAAGACTCATACAGAACCTCGTAGCCGACATGGAGCTCGACTGTCCACAACCCGAAGAAGTATCCAGCCTAAATCCAAGCCTTTAGGTAAAAAAAAAGAAAAAATGTATTCACATTAAATCTGAATTTACTGTTCATTTCTTAGTGTATGTGTAAGTATGTAAGGGTAACACAACACAAATATGGTCGGAGACTACATGCATACAATACGGAGAATCCATGTTTTTCACAGTAGCATATGGAACATAAATAGAAATCATATAAAGAACCAGTAGTTCAGCACTACAGAATAATTCTTGTTATCAGGACTCTTCCTCAGACATCATGTGGCTTACACTTAAAAAGATGCTTTGATCTCAGATGATAACATTTTTCCTTTACATTCCTTATTAAAAAGTTAAGAATTTGACAGTTTCCCAGATGATAAGTGGCTGAGAAAACTTCCACAAGATTGAATACCTGAAATATATTCTTATCAATTCCAGCTTTCAGGCTTAAAGACTCCAGCAATTTTAGCTGCTTCCAAAATGGCACTGGTTTTAGAGTTAAAATATTTAGTTAAAGTTATATAAGGTCAACTAATTTTGTATGGGAAATGTAGGGAGTTGACACCCCCTTTTTTACTGTAAATATAATGGAGCACTCAGGTACTTTAATAAGTCTCAGTAATGCAGGAATCTTTAACAGCAAGGAATTATATCAAAAGCTTTAAGCAAAACTAATGCAAATGTAATGCTTCTTTGTGGCTTCCTATTAGCATGATGGAGGTCATGATAAAGACAATGCAGGGAAAGATTTCAGAAAGGCAGTCTCCATACAGCACCACCAGAATCATCCAATGCCAAAAAAAGCAATCAGCACTTCCTTTATTAGAGAAGGCAAGAACTGTTACCCCCAAGCTGCAGAAATCTAGCCTGACCAATATGAAGCTTTTTTGGGGTGTGCTATCTAGTTTAATGAACAGCAATGATATTGACAGTGCTGATCTTTTCATTGGATGTGTACTCCATCATGTGGCAAAAAAGTTAAAGATCTATTTAGTTTTTCTGGTAGTAACATCTGCTTTCTAGCTTTGCAAGATCACCAAATAACCTGATCCATAGAATTTTCATCCTCTACTCTAAATTATGATCTGTTAATTAGGACCTTGTCAGGATGTCCCTTTTTAAGAACAAGAAGAAAGGATCACTGTTCACAAATCATAGGTTCATTGGTTTGTTTAAAGATGAATGATGGTAGGAGGTAGAGTTAAGTAGGGAGATATAGACAGAATATTTTCAGCTTGGGTTATGCTAGATGGAAGGTAAATAGGGAAAAGTTGGGGAAAATGGAGGAAAATAGATGCAGAGAAATAATAGGGATAATTGAGATGCAATAATGTTTAGTTTGGCAGCATTAAAAAATTGTAGCCAGTGACTCCTGGAATAAATTTTCAGGGTCTCATCCGTACATGTAACTGAAGTTTGAATAGTGCTAGAGTTTAATACCAAAATATTTCCAGCTCACATTTAAGTTTGTTACTGGGTTGTTCTGCTGGTTGATAAAAAAATAAACTTGGCAGGGAAGTAAGATCCCTCGTCTTTAGATGATCTTCTACATAATTCTTATCAACAGTGGAAGAAATAAAAATATTTTAGCTTAATTCAGACTCATCTCTCTTCTTAGCCTTCTTGCAAAACTGTAACTAAAAAATGTGCATAAATAAACTGCAGAAAACCTTTAACAGCTTGCCACAGTTTTATGTCAGGTTATGAGGCTGACAGCCTCAGTGGCATTGTCCTAACCAGTCTAGAAAAAGAGAACACTGTTTTTGTTTGCTTTTGGAATTGTCAGAAGCTTTTACGTGGTAGACCACCTGTGTACAAGTTGTCTGAAACTGGATATGGAATGTGAGAGCCGAAATAATCGCAATTTATTTGTTACACATAACTAGGTAATAAAATTAGGTTACTTCATATTGCCACTTAAGCATGTTTACATGTGACATTCCAGAGGTCAGTGCTAGGTCTTCTGATGCTTTATATTTTTATCACTGGACTGTGGCAACATTGTGCCATTATCAGCTATGTGGATTAAATGGCACAAGTTAGTCATGTTGCTGCTTTCACAGATACACAATTGGAACTCCATCATTCTTAAAACTGACATCCACATCTTAGTAACAGCTATTTAGATCTTACTCATGGTAGCTTAACAGAGCTGGACTTCTTCATATAGCTACAAGTAAGGGTGATGTTGCAAAAGTTGTTTACCCAATAAAGTGCCTGGACATCCAGCTGAAGCAGTGCATGAAATTCAGGAATCATACATTTACCCATTTTCAAGACTAAATATATATTTTTAAATGTTTCCTTGCACAAAGAAGTATCGTGAGGCAGAAGCCAGATTTAATACAGCACAGGCAGAACTTGTACTTAGGCTTACACCCTGTAGAAGCATACTAACTGATCTGTAGTAGGGCCTGTTAAGCAAGTAATACAGTACCTATGAGACCATTGCCAAGCTTGCAGACTTGTTACATACAACTGTAAGGTGCTAACTGATGTAGGATGACTATTTCTGATGAGAAAATTCAGTTATGAAACACAGAAAATGGGCTCAAAATCAAGTAATCCATGCCTCAGTTATAAAATCCAACTAAGCAGGAGGACAATTTAGCACAGGAGCAGTTTATTAAAATCCAACATTAAAACACATAGACTTTCATATCCAGCTCATCTATTAAAACCAGTACATAAATAAGCCATAAATTAATTAGTAGTCATATGGCCCATAGCAACCAGCCAACATTCAACTTAGAGTGGCTCCTTGTTGAACTGTTGGCACTCAAAATGCTGAGTGCCAGTGTGCTAGGGAAAAAAATGAAAACCCAGGAAAAGGATGAATCTTAAATATCTCTCTTCTCCTTTAAACTTCTGTTTTGCAGGGCTGCAAATTTTTATATACCAAGTGTGAGATTACCATAGCAATTTTCCAAGACAGGGTAATCTCAGACTTAGTGTATGTGAATACAGTTTTTGTCCATTCAGTCTCCATGTTTCAGGACTCACTCATGTTGTTCCCAGCATTTCAAATGGTTACCACTTAGAGGTTATACATTCATGAAAGCAGTAAATGTCACTTGATACAAAGCCTATCAAACTGAATTGTTTCATAAAAGTTACAAGGAGACAAGAAGACACTTAAGTGCCATCAACTAAAATGTAGCAAGTTATCACTTCAAATTCTCTTAGAATGTAGTAAGCTTATCACTTCAGATTCATTTTCGTACATGTGCATGTTTAATTTTTTAAGACAGGCTTAAGATAGCATATGCATTTAACTCTGTATGTTCATCAGTTTGAAGAAATGTAATCAATTTGTACTCATGCATTTTAAACAAGGTGTTTATGTCACCACCTCTTGAATTTTCTTGAACCACTTCAAGTACTCTAAACATAAATTGATGTTTAGCATGATTAGCTAGAGCATTTTGTAAGACCTTACCTCTTATATATGAACAATGTTCTGCTATCCTGTCTTTTAAATGTCTTACTGACTTGCCCACATAGGATGCTGTGCATAGGGAGCATGTTACCAGATATACTGCCATCTTAGTACAATTTGCATGATATATAATGTTAAAGCCCTTGCCTGAGTTTGTTTGTGTGTTTCGGCTTTTCCCGGTTAGGGGTCGCCACAGCGAAACTCCGGTCCGCTAATGATTGGCAGTAGAGTTTTACGTGCTGGCTTGCCAGGCCTAACACACAACCTTCAATGAAGGAACGCCCATTCACGCATGTCGCCACACAGAAGACGCTCTAACTGAGAATCGAACGGGCAACGTCTAACTGTGAGGCGACAACGCTACCGCAGCACCACCACTGCAGCCCTTGCCTGAGTATGGATATTTATATTCAGCAGAGCCACATGCATATTTACAGAATCGTAAACATAATCATAATTTCGGGCGAGTTCAAATTTTTTGTGAGGCGTTATCATTTGTGTTTTATCTTTGCAACAGAGCTACATTTTCAGATTCATTGATTTTGTATATGCAAAAATTGGACTGTCAGTAACGAACCTACTATTATCACTATTACTGGTAAGAAATGGACAGTTCCTCTGTAGTTTTAGGAGTTTGCTGAAAATGTCTGATCTGATGTTGTCAATCTTCATTCATTCTTGATTGTTGGGTCTCAGTTCTGGCCCTCAGAACCGACCCGGCCGTTGTGTCAAGCTCGCACCAGCCAGAAACTCTCAATCCAAGGCTACCCATACGGCCTCTCTGCCCTTCCCCCCAGATCTCATTTGCCACATGGAAAATCGGACGCGTCAGCCATGCTCTCAGCTAAGTGCTAAACTTTTTCTTCATATATATATATATATATATATATATATATATATATATATATATATATATATATATATGTGTGTGTATTCCCTAGTGCTTTATTTTGTTGCCTGTCCTTGGTAATTATTGTTATTGTTGTGTTTTTTGGTGCGAGTGTTTATATATTCCTTCTTCCTTTACTTTGTCGGGTAGATTTTCTTACCATAGTTGGTATAGGCCCCTCCCTTCCCTTTACCTCTGGTAAATTCTTCAATTCCATTGCTGGTATCCCTACTTCCCTTCTTTCTTTCTTTCTTTTAACCTCTTTGGGGTAATTTTCTAATTACAATTGTTGGTACAGCCTTCAAAAAAAAAAAACTGTACTCTGTATTTTTTCTGTTAGTTATTGTGTGTGTGTGTGTGTGTGTGTGTGTGTGTGTGTGTGTGTGTGTGTGTGTGTGTGGTGCGCGTGCCCTTCTTGTTGTTTTTTTGAAAGATGGCAGAAAAACAGAAAGGAACCACAGGGTTCAAGCAGTGTGAGGAATGTGGCAGAAAGATGCTGAACTCCGATGGACATCTTTCATGTGTTTATTGTTTGGGGGTGCCACATTTGGAAATACAACCACCATGTGAATTCTGCAAGGGTTTCAGTGCTTGAACCCTTGCAGAGAGGTGCAACAAACTTATCCTCAAGTGGGTCCTAAAATGCCCTTTTAGTAAGGTTTTGTCTGAGGTGGAGACATCTAAGTCTCCCAAAAAGAAATCCAAGAAAAGGAGTCATTCTGTGCCTACGTCACATAAAGTACAAGAAACTAAATCTTCTTCCATGTGCCAACCCATCCCTTGGAACCAAGGCCTAAGATACCAAAATCTGCAAGACTTATGCTCTGGCACTGAAACCGGTCACATCTCCCATGGTGCCGACAGCTACTGAAATTACCTAAACTCCTATGGCACTGACCATATCATCATTACCAATGAACCTCTTGGCACCAACGATAGTCTCCCCAAGCACTCTGGTTACTCCCTCTCCTGCAAAGCAAATTATTGGTCAACCGACCATGGTGCTGAAGGTTGAGATTACATCCAGGACTAGGTACTCCCATCTAGAGACCCCTTCTTTGGTCAGCAATTAAGTCCATTTCTTGAAAGGCCAGAATCGCCATTGAGGCTGTCCATCCATTCCACCAGGAGCCTTTCAGAGCTTGATATATTCAGATTAGTGGATCAGCTGTTGGCGGCCAGAGGTCTTCCTGCCCCCTCTAGGACCTCTCTCCCATCCTTAGCTGAGGGTTACTCTCCTAGGACTCACACATCTTCCTCCTTCAACCTCTCTGCAGGTCTTGGAGCCCTCAACTTTGTTGCTTCCAGTGCCAACTTCCTCAGTGTCGATAGTGGATTTCCTTGGTTCCAAAACCGACTTTGTGGTGTGCAGCTCCATTGGAGATGACCCACCCATGGGACCGTGATTTGGCTGCTGGCTCCTGGATTGGCTGTGATTTTTCCCATGGCGCCGTCCACAGTTCGTGATGTCCTGGCAGTTACGAGTCATCTTGTGGCTTGTACTGTGGAGATGGGCTCATCGGAGTGGGGTATGACCCCAGTTCCGGTGTTGTCTTTCTCGGTTCTGGGCTCCCACCCCACTTCAGGAGGGTCTGCCTTCCAGATTATGGAGAGAGCCCTGGCCTCAGCAGGCTCACAGTTTGCATCATCCCCATTGGAGTGTCAATCTGTGTATCTTCTGGCTCACAGCTGTCACAATCTGCTACCTTGGGTCAGAGAGCACAAGAGCAACAAGACATACTATTGCAGGGTCCCCTCTCTTTGGGGGAGTCCTCGAATCTCCCCCCCCCCAAGGAGCCACCCCGTAAGAGATTGTGCAAGAAGAAGCACCTGGATTCCAGAAGAATCTGTCACTGAGGATACAGATTTCAATGAAGGGGAAGGGTCCCCTCAGTCACCCCTGAAGATGTCTCCTTCAGAGACATTCTGGGAATTTTAAAATGGGGTTGGGTTAATTGGAAGTCCACATACCCATCCTCTGAAGAATCTGTTTTCTTGCAGGCTTTTCGTGCCTGACCTTCTCCTTCTTGGGTGACCCCACCTGCTGATGAACTGGTCAACTCTCATCGTGCAGCATGCGTGGAAGGCCTATGATACTATAGAGCCAATTCCCCGGAGACTGGACAAAATTCTTTCCACGCCCAAGGATCAGCCTCACTGGTCTAAAGGTTTAGCAGTAGATGCCATGGTGGTAGTAGCTGCCACAAAAAAGGATCTCTGTGAAGAGACTCCAGCTGTCTATCCTCCAAACCGAGAGTCCTAGATGATGGACAGATTCAGGAAGCGGGTCTTTGCTTCATCGACCTTTGCCATATGGTCCTTGAATTTTTTGGCATATTTCAAGTGACTCCAAAAAGATCTGATAACTGAGCTTTCAGAGACCTTAGCAGGAGCAGTGTCTGACAAGGTCTATGATAAGGTTGCCTCTCAGCTTGCCACCCTAGAGTCGATCTCCAACTCATCCATGCGGCTTATTTCACATACAGCCAAAGGGACATCCAGGGCAGCGGGTACAGGCGTTGCCATTAGGCGTTATGCCTAAATGCACTTATGTGACTTTGCAGACCCCTTCAAGACTTCCTTTATCAGTGCTCCCATTGATGCTTCGTCGTGATTTGGCCCAAAAGTTAGAGACACATTAGCCAGGTGTGAGAAGGACAAAAAGTCCCTTTCTGCTGTGGGCGTGCTTTTTTTCACTCCTCAACGATCTTACTCCAGGAATCCGAGAAGTGGAAAGATGTGGTTCAAAAAGTCCCAAGGGCCTTTTCAGGACACACACTGCAAGTATTCCTCCTTCTTCCAGAAGATGCCCCTCCCATGGCAGAGTGGGCCCGTGTAACCATGGTTACAGGGATTCCTTCTCTGGACAACCCTACCAGCGTGCCTGAACAGCGACCCAATTGCTTACTTCTGGAAGCAGTCAGGAGAAGATTCTCTCTGCACCATTCAGCCTGGCAGACAATAACATTGAATTCTTGGGTGCAGAAAATAATTACCAGGGGTTACCATATCCCCTTCAATCTTTATACCAGACCACAAAGATGAATCCCTGATGTTCCACCCAGTCAGAAGGATATAGCAGTACTAGAAATCCAAAAGCTGCTTCAAAAAAGAGTCATCCAAACAGTCCCTCCTGACCAAATAGGATCCGGATTTTACTCAAGATACTGTTTAGTGCCAAAATAGACAGGAGACTAGAGGCCAGTCTTAGACCTCAGTCTGTTGAGCAAGTTTGTTCAACAAGCAAAATTCTGGATGGTCACAGTTCAGTCTATCCTTCCTTTTCTAGAGAAGGATGATTGAATGTGCTCCATAGATCTTTAGGATGCATATTACCACATAAAAATGGACAAACGCTCCAGAAGATACCTCCCCTTCTGACTAGGAGCCAGTCATTACCAATTCTGAGCACTGCCCTTTGGTCTCACCACAGCCCCCTGGGTGTTCACCAAATGCATGGCAGTGGTAGCAGCTCACTTAAGGCTACAGGGATTCCATGTGTTTCCATATTTAGACACTGGCTCCTCACCGGCTCCACCAGGCATCTGCTGCTTTCTGCCTTGGACTCCATTCTAAGGCTTCCAGAGTTCTTGGGCATCTCGATCAACAAGGAAAAGTCAAAGCTATCCCCCACACATGACATATAATTCATCAGAGCAAGACTAAACACAAAGTCCTGCATAGCTGCTCTTCCACTTCACAGACTGGAAAAACTGAGGTGGCAACTTCAAGTGATACTCTCTCGGGGAAAAAGTTCTGGCTCGTCAGGTCTTACAGCTCCTTGGGTCCCTGGCAGCAACAATCACCTTAGGTCCTCTGCCGAGATACCACATTAGGCTGCTTCAATGGCTCCTGGCATTACAGTGGTCAATTTTAACTCATCCAATGTCCCACTCAATGTGAATAACCAACCGGTGCTAACAGAATTTATATTGGTGGATGAAGCCAGACGACAAATTATGGAGCTGCCCCTTTTCTCCCTCTCAGCCCAAGGCCATAGTGACCACAGAAGCATCCCTGATAGGGTGTGGGCGGGGAGGGGCATTTTCAGAAAAAGACAGTCCAAGGCACTTGGTCCCCTTCAGAGGCCAGTTTGCATATCAACATCCTAGAACTGAGGGCAGTGTTCTTAGTGTTGCAAGCATTCCAATCTGCCCTCCCTTCAAGGGCAGTTGCTGTTCAGTCGGACATGTCAGTAGTCTGGTACATCAACAAACGTGGGGGAACCAGATCCTACCCTCTTTGTCGGGAAGCCATAAGAGTTTTGCAATGGGTAATCGCCTCCAGACGCTTTCTGATAGCAACACACATTCCGCGGAACTCCAGCGTGACTACGGACAAACTGAGTAGATGCATTTTCCTGCCTCACAAGTGGTCTCTCAATTCCGATGTTCGGCGAATATTTTTCAATGATGGGGTCAGCCTTGCTGTGATCTGTTTGCCTCTCGCAAAAACCGCAAATGCAGCAGCTACTTTGCCCTAGTCCCCCATCAGGGGAGTCCCAGAGAGATGCTCTTCTCCATGATTGGCCCCCCCAGGACTTCTTTATGCCTTTCCACCAATCCCTCTAATTCCCCAATTTCTGAAGAAAGCCCAATGGTTGAGAAGCAAAGTGATTCTCATTGCATCTTATTGGCCCTGTGAAGTCTGGTTTCCCTTTCTCTGGCCTCACTTCATTCATCCTCTGTGGATTCTGGACTCAACCCCAGATGTGTTATCTCATCTGAAATAACCTGTTTTCCCCAGTACAAAAGATACTTCTGGCTTCTCATAAACCATCCACAAGAAAAACTTTATCTTAGTAAATGGAAGAGATTTGTGCTTCGGTCTGATGAAAAGGGTATTAATCCTTTTTCAGCCTCGATTGATAAGGTCTTGGAATATTTATCCACTGTATTCCAATTTGGAGCCTCTAATTCTAACATTAGAGTTCACTTAGCTGCCATTTCAGATTTACTTCCATAATGCTTTCGATGACCTTTCCTTCATGTCCCACCATCTCTGCAAAACCTTTCTTAATGGCACTCTACATTTGAAACTGCCTTTCAAAGAGCCCATTGCACCTTGGAATTTAACGTTGGTCTTACAACGTTTGTTCCATCAGGCTTTCGAGCCAGCAGCCACCTGTAATATCAAATTTTTATCTTAGAAATCCCTATTCCTGGTAGCTATCACATCAGCCAGTAGAATCTAAGAATTGGAGGCTCTGTGTGTAAAACATCCATTTATCATTTTTCACAAAGAGAGTATTACTCAGAACTAATCCCTCCTTTTTGCCTAAAGTTGTGTCAGATTCCAATATTAATCACTCCATAGAGCTACCAGTTTTCTTCCCAGATTTCTCAAACAAGGGAGAATATTGTTTACATTTGTTGGACGTACACAGACAATTACGTTTTTATTTGGATAGAACAAAATCTTTTTAGAAAATCAGACCAATTGTTCCTATCTTTTTCAGGTGATAGACTGGGCAAATCCATTTCAAAAGTTACTCTCTCAAAATGGTTGAGAGATTACATCACTTTTATTTATCAACAAAATAAGCTGGACTTCTCAACAAACGTTAGGGCACATTCTACCAGATCTGTTTCCACTTCAGTAGCCTTTCATTCAAGGTCTAAAGTAGCTAGGGACTCAGTCCCAACAGTCAAGATTGAATGAAGATTGACAACATCAGACAAAGAAGTTATGTTCTTATCATAATGTTCCATGTGTGTTGTTGATCTTCATTCATTCTTGACATCCCACCCCCCCCCCCTCCAAAAGACTCCTAGTGGTTCGGGACTAGTCATGGGTTCCTAGTAGGGTTGTTGCTAAGACAAAGCTTCCATGATTTTGTACTCTATGGGCAAAACTTGATATGAGGGGAAGGGAAGAGAGGCATTATGGGTAGCCTTGGCTTGAGAGTTTCTGGCTGGCACAAGCTTGATGTAATAGCCATGTTGGTTCTGAGGGTTGTAACTGAGACCCAACAGTCAAGAATGAATGAAGTTCAACAACACAGATGGAACATTATGGTAAGAACATAACTTCTTTTTATATGTTGCTACATATCAAAATGTGTTGTTAGTTCTGCCATCATTATGTATTGGCAGCTCCAGCACTTTCTCTTTGAAATAAGTTTTAACTGTGTTTTACCCAGACAATACCATCTCTTGTTTAATAGGTTCTGAGATATTTAGATAATTGCAAATCATGAAGCACTTGTAAATAAGTAAATAAATAATCAATATCTATCTATATGTGTGTGTGTGTATACACACACACACACACACACATATATATATATATATATATATATATATATATATATATATATATCTTTATATGTAGCACGATTGAAAAAGAGTGTGCAGAATTCCTGTTGTCTTTTTGGGAATGAATATACAGATATGTGTATGTGATTATGTGTATGTGTGTGCATGTATACATACTCTCAGTCTATGATCTATGACCAGCAGTATATTGCAATCATCTATGACAGGAGAAAAATGGAGAGAAAGGCCTTAGGGACTGGTGTCAACTAAGTAACAGAGTTCTAGTTTGGAAGGTTCTTTTACACTTCAGTTCATTGTTAAGGCAACATGTGGCTTTGGTAAAAGTTTTATTCATTTGGTGAATTCTCTGGTTAGAACATAGTGAAGCCTTTTAGTATTAAGCCCTAACTCAGGGCTACTCAAAGAAGAAGATGCTACCACTTCTATTCCTACAGTAATGAACAGCTTTAACTCGCAGTGTATACATGAATCCTTTCCTTTATGATATGGACTGCATGTGCAGCTTTAACTTGCTTGCTGGTTCTTTTTCCGTGTTGCGTGCATGTAGTAGTGCTTGTGTATAATTCTATTACATTATTTGCTACTTCTTTTTGTGCCTGTATATTTGCCATTTGGACTATAAAACTTCATTTGTTTGTATCAGTATATCTGCAAATCCTTATGTCAAATATGATGTCATTCAGAATGCAGAAGTTACACATTATTCTGTTTATTGCAAAATCTTTTCATTGGTTAGTACTAGGCTAAATGGCCTTGTGGGCTTTTTTAAGCCAAGCTAATTACCCCATGTGAAAATAAAACCCTTTACCTTGTGTTTGTAGGTAATTAATTTTAACTATTATACCATCCCCCACATATTAGTTGTGAATTTTACAGATTTAGCTAATCATAGTGTTTTTCTCCTCAGGTCATTTTTGTAAGTAAGCTCTACTTAGCGGGAATGGTACAATCAGCAAAGTATTACAAATACAGAAGTTATGAAAAATAGACCCCGTATGTGGCAGAATTTGTCTGTTATTTGGTTTAAGTAGATTTTTATTTATTTGACATTTGTTGACTGGGATAATATCCCATTTTCAACAGTTACATTTGAAAAAAGTTACTACAAAACCTAAACCAAAAAACTATATTAACTAATTAAAACATTCAGCTTCAGTTCTTACTGTGTGAACCTATGTGTACGTAGTGCCACTATTTGGATGGATGTAACAAACTGAGAATGATCAGTGTAAATAAAGACCTCACAAGTTGCAGATCATAGAGATGACATTAAACACACTGAGTACACTGTTTTGTGCAGAGATGAGTAGATAATATAGCCTAGGCAAAATTATATTCATATCTTGTCTAAGAAATAGATCAACTATATTTGAATAGAAGAAATTAGAAAGAAGTATGCTGGGGTGGAAGAAAAGAGGGACTACTTCAGCCTGAGGTAGTGTAGCAGCAGAGCCAAGTCTTATTTAGATAGTCTTTTAGTAGTAGTTTCAAGTTGGAGAGCTTAGAGATCTAATTTGCAGAGGGATAGAATTCCATTTCTTACCGGCAGAGTATGAGTAGAGACTTTGGCCAGAGGATTTGTGGGGTTTATATATGCAGAGAAGATAATGATCATTAGATCAAAGTAGTATGTTAGGTTGGTGGGAATGGATAAGAGTAAAACTAGGGCAGTCTTCGGCTTTGTGAATAATATTGTGTGTGGAAATAAGCTGTATGTAATCTTAGAGGTGAGGCGATTTGAGCAGGTTGAGTGCCTTAAGGGCAGTACAGTGGTGGATGTGTGATTGTTTGTGGCAAATTTTGCAAGCTTATTATAGCATGCTTCCAGCTTATTTTTAACTGTAGCCTGAAGGTTGGTTAAGATAGGTGCATCATGTAGGAGAGATGGGAGAAGGCAGGTAGCACCAAGAGTGGTTTTGGTGGTGTTGCTAAGGAAGTTTTTATGCCTGAAGTGCATTCATAATTGTTAGTGAACTTTTTTATGTTATTTTGTATATGCAGGTCATGTGTAAGGTTATCATCAATAATCACTCCAAGAAGTTTTGTATGGGAGACTACTAACATTTCACTTATGTTTAGTGAAAATATTTTGATATTTGTTTTGTCAGGCATTTCAGATTTGGGGAAAAATAAAAGTTACTTGGTTTATTTAGGGTTTAGTATTAGCTGGACATTATGCATCTACTTCTCAGCTGAGAAAAAACTTTTGTTGTGTAATATGGAAGAGGTGACACAGGTTATTCGATACACATAAAAGTGTGGAATCATCAGATATTGTATAAGAGAAGGTGGACCTACATATGTGTAGCGGTCATCGGTAAAGATATTAAAGGGGAGGAGACCAAAAATAAAGCCTTGGGGTACACCAGTGATATATGCAGGGAGAAAGAGTTTTTGGCCACTTTACAGACTGGAGCCTGTCAGTTAATAGCTATTGAACCACAGTAATGAAGAGGATGGTCCAAGATGAGACAGTTTGTACTTGACTTTAGGGTGAGAAACTGTATAGAAGACTTTGGATGGGTCAAGGGGTTGGACGGAAACAAGTTTTCCTGAGTCCATATATTTGTTTATGGTGTCAGTGAATGATAGGAAGACAGTAGTTGTTTTTTCTTTTGTGTTGGACATAAGCCATGTTGGATGTATTTTAAGAGCCATTCTTGTAGAAGATAATGGAGGAATTGTTTATGAATACACCTTTCAAGAATTTCTGAGAATGGCAACAACAGGCCAGAATTAAGAGATAAAAGCAGAGATGCCTCCTTTATGAAGAGGGATAATATAGGAATTTTTCCCATAGTGATGGTACATAGGATTCAGCTATTGATCTATTGATAAAGATAGAGACTGGGTATACTTTGCCAGCAGCTATCTTTAGGTATTCAGGTGCAGGATTGTCTGCTGTAGTGGAGCAAGGCTTGAGTTTAAGCAGAAGTTTTTTAATCATTAATGTAGAGACAAGTGGTTATGTGTAAGTTGCTAGCATTCGATATAGAAGGGGAATTAAGTTGATGTGTGGATAGTGGAGTAGGAATAAAGGAAGTGATTTTGTGTGTGTGTGTGTGTGTGTGTGTGTGTGTGTGTGTGTGTGTGTGTGTGTGTGTGTGTGTGTGTGTGTGTGTGTGTGGTGTATGGAGAATGTTAACCTGTTGATCACAGAACTGCTGGAAATGGATGTTATTGTAGGGGCAGTAGAAGTACTGGATGGGGTGAAGAGGTTTTAGTTAGGGAAAACAATGCTTTCTACAAAGTAGGCATTGAATAAGGTAGCAATTTCTAGTGGAGAGCTGTTATCTGAAGAACTGGGTTCATTGTTTGGGCTTGGGTGTAACAGGTTATGTGCTTTGATATCCATATTTTTTTTTGGGGGGGGGGGTCATTTTTGTGTTGAAGTTGTAGATGGCCACAATATTTTTTTGTTTGTTTCTAGGTTAACTTGCTTTTTTTACTCAGATGATGTAATTCTTGTTAGAGTTGCAGATTATAGAGAATTTTAAGTTTAAGCCATTCTGTCCAAACATTGTAGTTTTTCTCTGGGTGGTGAGCCATGGTGCATGGTTAATTTTCATTCTTTTTACGCAGAGTGGGGTGTGGCTGTTTAGAGTATTGACTGCCTCATTGAGTAGGACAGTGTTTAGGGCAGACCAATTAAAGCCTTTCAATGTATTGATAAAGGAGTCTTTATCGAACTTAAGAAAGGTTTTGGAATGTATTAAGATGGCTAGTATTAGCTTGACTGGTGGTATTTCTGTGGGTGTAGGCTGGAAGGTGGTCACTAAGTGAGTTTAGGTGAGTTCCAGAGGTTGTAACTTTACTAGGGTCAGAGACAAATATCCACTCTAGAATTGCACCTTTACTTCTGGTATTAAGTCTAGTGAGTGTCTTGATAAATTAGGTGTCACCATAAAGGTTTATTCTAGATGAGTGAAAGTCTGACATAAGGTTTTGCCAGTCGATATTTACATCTTAGTATGATTATAAGATATGTTATCAGTTGTACAGGAGAGGGTTTCTTTTAAAGTTGTATTATTTCTTTTAAAGTTGTTAGATTATTTCCAGAGGATATAGACTGTAACAAAACATTGTTTTTGTAGTTAAGCATTAGCAGTGAAACAAGTTTTTTTTGGCATTTTGGAATAATAGGGAGGGAGACTGCATGAACTTGGATAAATAAGGCTTCCCCACCTGCTTTCTTTTGGGGCCTATCAGCTCTGACAATATTATACCCTGGAGGCAGTAGTGTTAGTTTTAAGCCAGGTTCCTGTGATGGCAAGAATATCAGGGTTACACCATGATATCCAGGCATGCAGTTCTGTAATTTTGTTGTAAATGGTATGGAGATTGATTGTGACAGTGTTGTTGGTAGACCAGTGGGAGAAAGATGGAATGAGGGGTTTGATGTGCTCGTTTTATTAGTATGGATAGGTGGTGGTTTAATGGTATGACAACGCAGTGGAAAAGAGGCATAGTTTGAGGTGGTGGTTGAAGGAGACTTGGTTAAGTTGCAGTTTTGTAGGGGTGGTTCTTTACTACATATAATAATTAGTGAGTTTTTGCGGCCTTAGTTAGGGTGGATATCACCACGCTGTGAACTATTTGAGAGGTAGTGTATCAATTTAGAGGGGGTCTGTATGAATTTTATTTTAGAGTAGATAATAATTAGTAAGTAAGATAAGTAGTAGAAAATAATTCCAAGATCACTGCACATTTGAAATAAATACTGAATCTAGGTGCCCAAGAAAATGTGTGAACATTAGTTATGTGGTCAGATCCTTCCTTGGCAAGTATTGGTAGGAAGTTGATCACAGATGACCAATTGTATGGGAATGGATTGGTTACAGGATCAGTAATGTAATATAATTAAAACAGATGACTTTTTTTTATTTTTTGGTAGATGAATGCTTAGATTGCTGAGATGTCACCCATTACGTCAACAGGAGCCTAACAGAACAAATAAAAGAGTATGAAAATATGTATATTCAAAGATACTGTAAAATGTTTAAGGCGAGTGACTGGGAGGGACTATTATGTATTATTTACGCATGGTAGAGTGACAATTAGAGATGGCTTGGTCCTGTAGTGAAGACAAGGGGAATATTTTTACATACCTTAATCAATTATTACAATAAAACAATTGCTCAAAACATGGCATGGGAAAAGCACATTTAAATATTTATGTAAAAAAAAAATAGGTTTAACTCATTATCTTGGTTCCACTGACAGAACCTGTAACTTAGAGTCAACCTGTAATGCTAGGTTCAGATCTGGTCTGTTCTCCTTGTTAGACAAATTTTAGGTTTAACAGTCATTTCAAACCATTAAAAAAGTTGCCTTTTTCTTTGTTGATGTGTAATCCAAAAGGATTCATACAGTTAATATAACCATGTATGAGAGTTATGTTATGGGTTATTCTGGAGGCAAGCTTCAGAGCAGTTTCATTTTAATTGTTGTGCCTTCTGCTTTGTTCTCATAGACCAGAAGAGATCTGTTACCTTTACTGAAAATCAAGGACAAGCTGTAAGTGTCGCTGCAGAGGCAGTAGCTCCTGAAGCTACAGAGCGTAACAACCAGCAGCAGGATGCTAAGGGTAAACCTGCACCAACTACCTCTGTATCACCTACTCTTCAGAGTCCAACAATTAATCAGGTAAATACACTATAGCATGGCCATTATATTCAAAGGTTTTAAAAGAACATGTAATTATCTTCATTTATCTGCAAGGAATAAGTACTTTTCATCTATATATTCATTCATACGAGTGGATCTAAACCAGAGGCACTAGGATTTAAAGCATGGAAAGATCTTTGTAACTAACAGCGAGTATGAATTAATTGATAGAAACATCCAACAGATCATATGCTGTGTTCCTCCATTGCATAGTTCTAAATTTCCTACTAAACAGTGAACACAGTGGGAGTAATCTGAAAATCTTAGCAAATATTTCTAATGTTGGGAGAGTCATTTAGGCAATTATCTATAATATGTGGGCTTTGTAGCCAAGCAACATATCAGAACTGGTTATTTATTTGTAACGCTCTATCCCTGTATAAAGTAATATAGATCCCCACTCTGGAATGCACTAAGGCTGGCTATCATGTGTTGCCTGTGTCACCCAATTTGACTGGCCCTCATTTAATTTCTTCTTGCTGCTCAGAAATTGTTAGTCATTCCACTACATCTGTGCTAATGCACTGGAAAGTCATAGCTTTCTTTCTTTAGCAGATATTTGTTCATTTCATTAACACTTTCCTTTCAGTTACTTTATCAATTGTATTTAAAAATGTGCTAGTCATACATTGTGTATATAATGAATGGCTTCCCCATCACAAGCATGTTAACGGGTTCTTTTGTTGTATAGAAGTAGTATTTAAAGACTTTCATTCTTAGTACTTATTAACAGTTTATCACAGAAGATACTGTTTTATTGAGCATGTTTATCACCCTGCCTTGTTGACTGTCAAGCTCTTGTCTCTCTGCTGCCCTGTGTAGCCCATTCATTCCTCTAAGAGGTGTGTGTCATGTAATGAAGAGTGGAGTAGTCATCCAGTGGTGGCCAAGGCATTTTGTGGCTATAGGGCCCTAACCCCTGTGCACATTGCTGGAACATTTCCAAGGTTCTTCATACAGTGAGCATCAGAGCGTGTCACTTGCTTCTAGTTGAACCCCTTAAGACTGCCCTGTGCTCCTGCTGGATCTTCAGGGATTCTACAGTGGAACAATAGCCTGCATATGTGTCCTACCTGCACTCTTAAGAGTGACTATCCACCAAATCTTCATCACTGCTCTTGTCCCACATGTTAGCTCCAGCAGACACCTGAACCACTATTCAATCTCATGTCACCTGGGTTATAGTCAAAGCTTTACCCCTCCGGCACAGAACTTATTATTCTCTTCACTAGAGTATTGTTAATACGTTGGAGAAGGGAAGGAGCAAGAAGCAAATGGAAGCATGAAGCATAATTAACAGTAACATCCTCACAGTGACACAAAGTATGGGAAACTCCCTTCCTCAAAAGCAGCAGCTATAAGTTTGGTAACAACAGATGCAAATTTTGCTTCAATGATACCTGATACTGCTGGCCAGACTCTATAAGTACGTATGCTGTCACATTCAAATTATTGAAGGTTCCACAAAAAGGAGGATGATATGCACCTTTTGGCACTAGCCTAGGCCCTGGCAGTGCTGTAAATGATGCAAAAAGGATGGGTTGGGGTTTAAAATAATGGTTAAGATGTTCACCTGACATACACAAGTGCAAGGTTTTATTCTCACCTTTGAAAGGGATATTGACTAGACTTAAAATGGCCTGCAAGGGCAGCTAGCTAGTACTTGCCTATGAATCTAGGAATGGCTAGGTGTATTTGGTAAGCCAGTAGTATGAGATTTGGCTTTCTGTGTTTATGACATTTGTTTAAGATAATCTGGATTGGGCATGGTTCTTTCATTTGCTCCAAAATCAGTTATTGCACAAGAATGAAAGGCAAGAGATTATCCACCCTTAAGCTTGAAAAGTGATAATCTAAACCTACTGGGAAGGTTCATAAGACACATTAAATAAATGCTAGAATGGGTAAAAGAGCTTAAGTTGGAATAATGTGTTGTTTTACTGTAAGAGATCTTGTTTTAAGTGAAGCATTTTTTCGCTCGTCCCCCTCTAACATAGATGACGAACAGACAGGATAGTTCGTTTAGATGCTTTATTAGAAACACATCAGGATGGATAGCAGCATCATAAAATATAAATGAACTGATTAACAGACAGACCTTACATACATACATGCTTACATCTCAACAGCTTACTATAAAATGGCAGACAGGCTCTCACGTGCTCAGTATTTATACACTTGTGCAAGCCCTTAGCTAGCTTCTTAAAGGTACATACACGCACATTGACCTACATCCTCCCTCTTAAAAAGATTGCCCTTAGCTGAAAATAACATTGGAGTTAGACATGCATTATTATAGACATTAGAAACAAACACAGTGTTAATGTCCAAGTTGCCATGTATCTATAACATGGTCTGGAGATGCGACCAGATCTTGTAAAATAGTCTGTAGTGGGTTTAAACAGGGCCAGTCTTTGGTGAACAATTGATGTTATGTATGAGCGCCAGCTCATCCTCATTCTTATTGGCATGCCAAACTATATCCCAGGATATTGACTACTCACTACAGATCCCAGGATCTCGCTTGCCAGTTTAACTGCAATCTAGCGGGCGGCAACTGCAGGCGTGGTCTCGACTTTAGCTACTACTAGTTTCTATTCTCAGTTTTTGTGCTTAAATTTTTTCAAAGTCATGTTTTTAAATTGCTATTGTTTTTGATATTGTGTTATGATTGATTGAGACTTATATTGTGTGTGAGTGATATTGTGTGTGGTTGTTTGTTCACTTTTTTCTAGGGGCTTTTGGTCAAACTCTTTTTGTTTTTCTCTCCTTTAGTTCCCGTTTTTTTTTCAAGGTCTGTTTTTTTTTTTTGTTTTTTGTAGTTGTTGTTTCTTTTTTCTTTGTTGTCTCTACCGGATTACTTTTCGATTCAGGAATTCTTAGCATTATGTCTCAAGCCCCTTGTATTCCTTCTTCAAACTTTAAAATACTAAACTTTCTTCCTGTCTGTTCTGTTTTACTGATGACCATCTACTGTGTGTTTATTGTTTACAAGCAATTGTACTGAGTGGAGTCATGCAAAGCACGCTTTTCTTTTCTAGGTCCCTCCAGGAGAGGAAATTTAATAAATTTAAAATAAAACCCTAAACCCTCTTTGAAAAAGCTCCGACTCCTCGGCGAAACCTGCCCGCAAAAGAAAGCTTTCGCTCAATTAGTCCAAGAAACCTCCACGCCGAGACTCCAGGAAGGCGAGGCCTGGGCTCCAAAGACTTGCAGGTCTCTCTTCTCGTCTCGCGACCCCTCGCATATCGACGATCGCCGGGGCCGGCGCCTGGGACTTCCAGTATCGGCTCCACTCGCCCCCTCCACTGTCCCTCGAGCCGACTCCATGGCCGCCTCTCGGACTTTCTCCTCTCGGCGGCGAAAAGTCTACTCCGATGGCGCCCCTCCTCTGCGGGTGTTCTCTCGGCACCGATCCTCCCGCCGTGCCTCGCCGCGCCCCTCTCCTCCATTGGGGCCGAGTTCTCCCTAGTCCATTGGGGTAGTGAGGTCTGGCCGTCCCTGTCGGATTCTTCGGGGCTCAACATGGGGAAAGACTTTTCCAGTCCCCAAAATTCCTTTTTGTTTCCCCCGGCACCCCAGTTTGCTTTGGGCGCATCCCCATGACCCATCCCATTTCTATCCTCCCGACTCCTCTTAGGCGCCGGAGGGTGCTCTCTTTTGCTGCCGGCCGACTCAACGCTCCACTCTTGCCTTCCATCTCTCCCCCCTCGGGTCCGAAGTTTGGTACGCTGTGGACTTCGGCTCTGAGTTGGTGGGTTCGTCTTCGATAGCCGGACTCTGCGTTCGTTGTCTACTATCCTCTCGGTGCTTCGCCGGGCCCCGGATACTTACCATCATGCTCAGTCTGGACTGACGACGCAGGATTCTGGGTCGGGAGCAGGGGGCTGGTGAGGAGTGAGGAGGCTCTCCTCCTCGCCAGCCATCCTCTTTACCAGCACCCAGCACTGGCGTGAGACTGGGTCCTGGTCCTGGTCCCCCCATGGCCAGGCCAGCCCCCCTGAGGGGGCCGAGTGCTCCCCCAGGGGGAGTCTTCCTGAGGAGGGTTTGGAGTCTTCCAGAGACTCCCCTCAAGGAAGAGATCGGCAAGAGGAAGCACGCGGACTCCCGGGGCCTCATCACATCGACATCGGATGGATGATGCAGAGGGTCCCCTAAGTTCCCCGGATGTGATGCTGGGGGCAGGTTGTCCAAGATCAAACAACGACGAGTTGATGCCATGTCCCTCACTCCCGCCAGTGCTGCTCAAGGCCCCTCCGGCCCTCCTGGAGTGTCTCCTGGGTCCCTCCGAGCTTCTGGTTGGTCTGATTTAGGGCTGAGGCGGCTGCAACACCCTGATAAGTGGGTCGTAGTCCCTTCTCCATATCAAACAAATTCATCTGCTCCCCGAGAAGGAGTTCCTTACAGTGGCTGTAGATGCCATGATGCTGGCATGGTGGCATCTGTGGCAGGGCAGGACGGCAGTCCATCCAACCCATCCTAATATCCCTGGGGAGGAGTCTAGGAGTATGGAGCACCCTGACTTCAGCTCTCTTTGACTTCAGGCGCCCTTACCTTATTATTACTTTAATTATTTTGGCACAGGATCTGGTCAAGGAGTTGTCAGACTCCCTCTCCGGTCAGACCCCTGAGCAACCAGCCTGCCCCAGTAGGCCAGTCTAGCAGCTCTCTGTTGGCGTCTATCCTGACTTGTCCCCATGAGGCGGCCCATATCGCGGAGATCGGCGGAGGCTCGAGCAGTAGAGCAGGCACAGGCGGGCTCGGCAGGCCCACACGTGTGGCTCCGCTGCCTTCAAGTGCCTGGAAGCCTTCCTTCCCTCCTCGCCGACGCCTCCTCCCTTTGAAAAGGTGAATTGTTTGGACCCAAGGTGAAAGACACCTACCCAAAGAGCAAGAGGGAAAAACGCTATCTGCCGTAGGCTCATATTGGCCTTCCCTTCGCCTTACCCCAAGGCCAAAGGAGGGGAAATGTGGTTCCGAATCTTTCAAGAAGGTTCCCCAAGATTCAGAGGCAGAGGCAACGGAGGAGGCCAGCGGGGAAAAGAGCCTGGAGCAGGGCCCCAGAGAGTGGAAGGCCCCTGGAGACCAGACCGCCCTTTCAGCCTCCCGGGCCCTCTGGCCTCCCCATTGCCGGCTGCCCTGCTGCCCTGAGCCGCTCCTGAGCCAGTCGTGTCCTAAAAAAGCTAAAGCACCTACTCAGGACAGCCAAATTGCGGGGAGATCGGGTGCTTCGATAATGAGGTTACATCCACATCACCCCCTTCCACCAAGAATCCCACAAGAGAACCCCCCACTACCCAAATGTCAAAGGAAATAGCAGCCCCAAACTTGCTACAAAGGAAAAAGGAGTCATCCAACCAACAGACAAAATGGGATTAGGATTTACTCCAGGTTCTTTTCCTTTAAAAGCCAGGAGACTGGGGACCTGACCAATATATCTCTCAGCAGACTGACTTCCCTATTACTCTAAATCAAAAAAATCGGAATGTCAACGTTGCAATCCATTCTCGCGTTTGTGTTTGAATGCTTGATGTGCCTGCTCCATAGACCTCAAGGACCTATCATATACCCACATACCCAGGCGCCAGAGAAGGTATCTGCGCAGCCTGGGAGAACCAGGCCATACCAATTTGTGCTCTGCCCTCCCTCACTCACAGCCCCCCAGGTGTTTCCCCAAGCAACAGTGGCAGTAGTGACGCTCACCTGAGGAGCCTTGATTCCAAGTTCCCCCCATCTCGACTGACTGGCTCCTGCTCACTTTCCAAAATTCTCTAATGAACTCAGTTTTCTCTCTAATACATCTGATGTGAGGCCAATTACACTTCAATTGGCAGCTAGGACACATTCTTACGCTGTAGACAGGACCAGCAACTGTGAGTTTCGTGTAGTTCTCAGAAGAGCTGTGTCCTTAAATAAAAATAACAAAATTCCAAAGACAAAAACAATCAATCTCAAATGGGATCAGGAGATTGCGCTTCTCCAAATCTATCTTCTCAAGCTCTATCACTCGCATCCTCTGCTTCTTCCTGGCTTCTATGGCTACCTTATTTCCAAATTCATTCCAAGCTAGAATCTCAAAATTTGTGTGCTCTTGACTTTCACACAACCATTACACCTTGGATTAACTACAATGTGGCATCTAGCAAAGGACCCAGCCTCAGTGGTTCCGGTACAGGAGAGTTTTTTTTCCAGTGAGCATTGCATCAGGTGCTAGGGCTGCGCTGTCATTCATCAGAAAGTATGGCGTAGATAGGATCACATACATCTTTTTTATGTACTGCATAATAACAAAGATGTTTCAGGATCCATCTCCCATACCTTCCCCCCCCCCACCTCCCCTGCAGCCCTTCAGATCAGAGAGAAGGTTTTTTTGTTTGAGCTTTTCTGTTATCTTGTTTCACATGACATATAAATATAATGTATGTATGTATGTTATGATGATGTAACAGGACAGATCTGGGGACTGGGGGCTATGTAGGATATAATAAAGCTCAGCCAATACAAGAGACTTCGCTTGGCATTAAAAGCGCGCCCAGTGGATTTTAGGGATCGGGCTCCCCATCATCATTCATAATGATAGAGATGGATCCCAAACATCTGAAGTTATGGTGAGTACATAACTAAAAGATATCACGATCTTCTGGATTCATCACAGGAATGGGAATATTCTCTGGAAATTCTCTGGAACTGGAACACTGGATAACTCACTCTAAGATAGAGTCTTTCTCACAGGTTATGTGCTGTGGTATAGGCTCGGACACCGGCATCACGTTTCTGATTCCACCTATATTCTACTCTTTGTGATTCCACAATGTACAATCTTGGCTCTGGGCAAATATTCTTCACGACTCCAGTCCAGTCATAACCTTTGGACATCTGCATCCTTACTACTTCTCCTCGTAATGGATTGAACGGTTTGATAGTCTTATTGTGGTAGGATTTCTGGGTTAAACACTTCTTCAACAGTTTCGTTTTTACTGTCCTGTTGTTCTTGACACATGGAACCAACAGTTTTACTGATTGATAATGTAGTTCTGGTTTGTCTTGACAGAAGTCTCTGGGTAGGTGAACCAAGATGTTTATCACAAGGAATATTTCTGGGATTCAAGAGATTCAGGAAAACATCACTATTGTCTCGTTTTGACTTCTCTAGTAACTGTTTTATAATTTGAACTGCACTTTCTGCCAAACCATTTGACTGTGAATACTCTGGGCTACTCATTACATAAGTAAAGTCCCACTCTTCAGCAAATCTTTTGAACAGTTGGATTGTAAACTGCGTGCCATTGTCAGAAATAACTGTGCGGACTACCATGGACAGCAAAATGACGCTTCATCGTAGTAATGACAGTGCTGGATACTAGGTTAGGAAGTAGGTCAGTCTCAAACTGGTTTGAATAAGAGTCTACTATCACCAAATAATGTTGACCATTCCACTCAAAAATATCAGTGGCTACTGTCGAACAAGGTAGTTCAGGAATCTGGTTTAGCTGAAGTTGTTCTTTCTGTTGATGTAACTTACTACTATCACATACAGAACAACATGAAAGTACTCTCTCAATGTCTCATGACATAGAAGGCCAAAATACTAATCCTCTCTCCCTTCTTTTGGTAGAGTCAGTTCCTGAGTGACCACGATGCAAGATAGTAATGTACTCTTATTGCAAGGACATTGGAACGATTACTTTCAGACCTTTCATAATGATACCATTGCAGATGAAATGTCATCTATGTATAGAAAATAAGGTTGCACTTCTTGAGGTAAACTAGATTGCTTTGATGGCCATTCTTGATTGATAAAGTGGTTGAGCCTCTGTAAAACTGGATCTATGGCTGTGTGATCTCTCAGCTCATCAAGACATGTGGTAGAAAAATGTCACACTTCCATGACTTCAAATTCAAGGTTCGTATTCTCATGCTGTTCAGTGGTGTTTCTGGGCGAGCTGGACAATGTATCAGCAAGATAAAGAAGTGTGCCTTTCTTCTAGACAAGAGTGAAGTTATAATTTTATAATCTCAACATCATGTGTTGCAATCTGGCTGGTGGTAAATGCATAGGCTTTCTCAAGATAGTGACTAGAGGTTGGTGGTCTGTTTCGATCTGGATAGGTCTACCATAAACACAATCTTGGAACTTTGAACATGCAAACACAATTACCAAAAGTTCTTTCTCAGTCAGAGCATACTGCATTTCAGTTTGAGTAAGAGTTCTCATTACACAGGCAATGGGTTGACCCTCTTGTAGAATGACTGCACCTAGACCAAATCTCGAAGCATCACATGAAAGAGTGACTAGCTTGTGAACATCATAGTATCTGGGAGTTGGTGTACTAGCAATTCTCTGCTTCAGGACATGAAATGCTCTTTGGTGCTGTTCTGACCAGGATACATCTTTATGTGTCAGCTCTCTGAGCGGTGCTAAAAGTTGGCTCAAGTCTGGAATGAACTTGCCTAGATAGTTAACCATGCCAAGCAAACATTGCAGGGCTTGAACATTGTCTGGTGCTGGCATCTCGAAAATGGGTGTTTGCTTAGAAGGGTCTGGTCATAGGCCTGAACTGGTAAATAAATGACCAACATAAGTAACCTCTTGTAGCCTGAATTTCCATTTCTGTGGATTGATCTTAAGATTCACTTGATGTGCTCTTTCCAGAACTTTTCTGAGGTTTCTGTCATGCTCAGCTTCAAGATTACCACCTACTAGTATGTTGTGGACTATAATGGCACAAGGATACCCAGAAAAAATTAGCTCCATTGCACATTAAAAGACTTCACTTAATGAATTGATCCCAAATGGCATTCTCAAAAATCTGTACCTTCCAAATGGAGTACTGAAAGTAGTTAGCAATTAGGATTTCTTGTCAAACTGAATTTGCCAAAATGAACTCTTTGCATCTAAGACAGAAAAAACAGTGGCATTTGGCATCAGAGCTGCGACTTCTTCGACTGTATGCATTTGATAATGAGGTCTTTTAAGTGCTTTGTTTAAATCTCATGGATCAATACATATTCTGATGGCATCTGAGCTTTTCTTTTGAGTTACCACCATGGAAGATACCCATTCACTTGTTTCATCTACTGGACAAATCACACCTTGTCGCACCATTTTATCTAACTCAGCTTTAACTCTGTCCTGCATAGCTGATGGAACTTTCCAGGCTGGCCTGATAACTGGACTGACATCTGGGTCTAACTTCATGGAGTACACAAATGGAAACTTCCCTAGTTTGTCTTCGAAAAAAATCAGCATAGGTAGAAAAAATATGTTGGTTGAAATTAGAGTAGTGGTCTTTTAAGCTAGCATGACAGACTTCCTTGTTAAATAAAAGCAGTCCCATTTTCAAACTGTCTCTGAGCCCTAGTGGATGTACCTCTTGACCACATGAAATAACAAGTTGTAACTTCTCCCAGCAGAGTAACATGAAAGCACTACTGAGCCTTTGGTTTGAATTTCTTCACCACCATAAGCAACAAGATTCATACACGTTGCCAAATCAATCCTTTCACCATGACACACTCTAGCAAATGTTTCTGCTCACATAACATTGCACTTGGAACCTGTATCAGCTTTGAGCTCTGTGGGTTTTCCATTTATCAGAACAGTACAAAATACTTCATTCTTTGCCCTTAAATCTACTGCATTGACTGTTTCATTAAGCAGTGACACACAATCAACATAAAGACTAGGGTTGCAGCTTTTTAATTGATCAACTTGTTTCTTAAAATGTTCCCTTTTAATAAAAGAATGTAGGCCTTTTGATTTACAAAACCTCTTGAAATGATTCCACTTATTGCATTTGTGGCAAGGGTTCCTATTAAATGATCAAAGACACATTCTTCAAATGCGTCTTGATCAAATTTGAAAGTATGAAAAGGCAAAATAGCGAAACGACATATAAGCAAATTCTTTCCCTGGGAAAGAAATCGCTTGGCCACTTCTATTACTTTGCCATTTTCATGACTGTAGTGTGATATCAGAGTTGGTATATTTAAGTAGAGGGGGTGGGGGGGGGGTGAAGCCCCCCCACTTTATGTAATGTTTTAAATTTTTTTGTCTGTTTTATGGAACAGTAATTTTTTTTTCCTTGGAAAAAAAAATCACTGTTTTAAGCATTCGAGATTGTAAGCTTTCACTTACATGGGTTCGATAACTCATCATTCGCTTTAAACATTCGATGATTTAACATAGACCCTTGTGGCAGTGCTGACCAACAGCTAAACATTTCTCCCTTTTAGATTCATGATTTTCACAGCAGTTATGACAGTTGGCAATGAAACTGGGTGGGGGACCATGCTGTGAGTTTGCTAACTCACTCTTATGCTTTACTGAGACTGTGTGAAACTGTGGAATTTGTTGGAAAGCTCTGGGGTTTACCAGTGAGTGCTGCAGGGGGCTACAGTTTCTACCAAGTGCTTGGGCGTGTTTCTTTTAAGCATGTGCTGCATACTATCAACATGATCTCTAGAAGTTACTGGAAGCATTCATCTGTCATTTGTAAGCATATTTGTGTGCTTTTCTGTAAGATCGTATAGCTGACAAATCACAATGGCCTTATTCAAAGTTAAATCACTGTCACGAAGCAAAATCTTTCTCACAGCATCATCCTTAATACCACACACAAGTCTGTCTTTTCTCAGGTCATCCCTTGAAATAACCAAATCTGCATGTTATAGCTTTATTCCTCAGATCAGTTATATATGCTGCAATAATTTCACCAGGCTTTTGATCCCGTGTATAAAATAAGTGGCTTTCCATTGTAACGTTTGTATGGGGGTTACACATTTCACTAAATTTACATTTTAAGCACTCAGGGTCCTCTCTTGACTCAGCCGGTACAACAATATGATGTTTTTCCCTTTCTTCAGCAAAGATAACAGGTGCATACACAAATGAACGTTCCATTTCAATGGCTTCTGACCCATCTAAATTAAGTAGAATAAATGCTTTTGCATGGTCATCTTTATCAAAAAATGCAGCCTGTATGAAAATGTCGTACTCTTGCTCAAACACTCTCCATTTCTCTGCAATATTATTATCAAACACAAGTGCACTGGGTTTTCAAAATCTGTCTGCCATGCCCACAAAGTATGCACAAACACACTGAAAATGTGGCCGTTGTAATTATGTATGAACAAGCTGTGCTGTGAGCTTGTAATAACATTCAAATGCACAATAAACTCTTCAAAATACTGTACTTTATGAAATATGTTCTGAAATGGCTGTGTCTTGCGAAATAACTTTACAGTAATACTGCACAAACATCTGAACACTTCATACACTTCTGATAATTCAGATGTCTTTAATACGAAAAATATGCTTTGTGAAAATACAGTCGTTTCCCCTTATTTTATTCGTTGTATACAATCTGGACTTTATTTTAAACGTTTTCCATAGTAATTTGAATATTTTTATCAATATTGGATAAATCGATTTATTCGAATATCATTTAGAGCGTTCTGTATGCTTTGTTTCATATTTTGTGAATAAGAAATTATTTGAGCAAGTTTTAACATCTGAAATTCGTTTCTGACCTGTTTTGTGAATTATACATACATTAGGGATGATTCACTGCTTTATATTTCTCTAATACCACCTAGGTGCCTCTAGAGACTCAAACTGAGGAATCTGGCTTCCATTCTGGACCCATGACCTTTTTAGACATGCCTCTTCTGACACCATGTTGCTCTTCCCTCTAACATATATGACGAACAGAAGGGGTAGTTCATTTAAATGCTTTATAACATAGAAACACATCAGGATGGATAGCAGCATCATAAAATATAAATGAACCGATTAACAAACAGACCTTACATACATACATACATGCTTACATCTCAACAGCGTAGTACAAAATAGCAGTCAGGCTCGCTCGTGCTCCGTATTTATACACTTGTGCAAGCCCTTAGATAGCTTCTTAAAGGTACCTACACACACATTGATCTACACATTTGTTTACGTCTATTTGTATCTAATAGTGTATGTGGATAAGTTGTCTATAATGATGGTGGAGAACAGGAAGTCACTGGTGTCAATTCCTGTAGAAGGAAGTAAGGTATACCTGTTATCAGTCAAAGAACAAAACAACAGATAGATGTAATCCATAGACCTGATGTATTCCGTGTATCCAGTTCCGTTCTTTTTTTTTTTTTTTTTTTTTTTTGCTATTATATTGCACTTGCAGTTTTGGCCTATGGTTTAGGAGTTTTGCAAGCAAGCATCATACCAAAGTAAGTACAGGTAGGCAAAGTATTCTTTTTTTCAGTTGAAGTAGTAAGGAAGAGTTGTAAGATAAATGATCCACAATTAACTAAGTAAAGTACCTGCAAGATTATGATTCATGGGCTGTTTTAGATTTGTTTTTTAATCAGTGTTCTAAGCAATTTATATTTGTTTATTTATCTCACGGTTGTTTTTCTTGATTCTTGTTAGTAACTGTCTCTTTTTTAGAGTGACAGGTAAGACTTTTCTGTGATGGTTTGGAAGTGTAGGAGATCTGGGTGGTTATATTAATGGAATCATCTTTTTCAGTGAGGGAGAGACTGTTGTCAGTGTTTCTTTCTGTTTTTTTAAATACTGGGTACTAGAATGTATTTATCATAGGATTGCCATATGAATTTTTATATACTGGAGTATGGTACAGTGTTCGCTGGAATTTTGACATTGTAGCTGAAGGTGGTCAACAACGTCAGTGAAAGAAAAATGATATTTTGTTGCAATAATGAAATAAGACCTGAATTTTTTTCCATAAACAATTTAACATAAGTATTCAGTAAGTAGATGTCAGGAGATACGATGGAAAGCACTATCTAGATGGAACACTGAATATGAAGTTAAGCCACAGCCTACTATGATTTAATTATTTTGGTCTTTATAATTAACTAAAATATATACAGTGACATTCAGTAATGTACCATTTCTAACGATCTAACTCCTTTTATTGATTTAGGTACTGCCGGTCCATTTCCATAAAACTGTGCCATAATCCAGTATTTGATTTCACTTGGATTTTATGTCCCTTTGCTGTTTCTAGGCAGGTGGAATCCATTTTTTGGCATGTCACCTTTTCTTGCTTCCTCTTTTCATATGCTTGCATTACAAGGCAGATAGTTCAGAATGTGTTGTACTCAGCACAGATCTCTTGTCATCTTGAGCTACGTTCTTTAATAGACCTTAGTGCATTAGAATACATTTTCTTGTACGATGTTAAGTTATATATTCAGGTATTCAGCCTAACTGTTATTCATCTCCTTCAGTTGAGAAAATGCATATAAAACTTCATTTACAGAGACAGATATACTTTATGTGATCACTGAAAATAATATTTTCCTCATTGTCTAACTTTTCCTTCAAATGTGTTATCTTTGTTATACTAAATAATATATAATGTAAAATACATTGGTCTTAAATAATCTTTTCAGTTGCTTTTCCTCAAAAATATTTAATATTTCAGATATTCAGGTCCTATACATCCTGGTTTGGTACATGCTCATCACAGGGTTAAAACTTTTTCACTGTACAATACTTTCCAAATACTCTCCTTAAACATAATATTCCCAACCTCTTGACTGAAATGATAAAACATGTTTATACATAACTGCTGTCTGTAGAGTCCACTAAGTTACACATGTGCTTTCTCTTTAGTAACTTCCACCTATGTAAAATCTTAGAATGTAATGTATAAATGTAACTACTGTCTGTGTATAAATGTAAAATGGAATGTAACTACTCTGTGTTTGACTGGAACTTAGTATAATGCAATGTAAGCAAATGGAGCTTTTATTCCTGAGCCTCTGCTGAAAAGTGCCATTTGGACTTTCCTGGTAAACAAAGACAAATAAATAACTAAATAAGTAACAGTTTGGGATGTCAGCTCAGATGTCAGATGTCAAACATTATTTCTTACCCATGCCAAGATACACTTTTTAAATGTCAAGCCTGTCATTTACACATGTATATGTAATACTTTCTAATACCTAGTGGAAGTAAGATGGCATAGGTTGAATAACAACAGAAACACTATCAATGAACTCAAATATGTTAGTAAAAGATGTACAGTAAAGTCCCTGTTATCCAGACCTCAAGCAACCGGCACTTCCAAGCAACCAGCATTTTTGATTGGTTCATATGCCTGCATACAAGCCAATCAAAAATGGGAAAGCAGAGCCTCTTCTGTTCAATGCAGAACAGCCTGCTATTCCACATTGAATGGAAGATGCTCTGCTGTGCCATTTTTGATTGGCTCGTATGACGGTATATGAGCCAATCAAAAATCGAAAGCGTCTCTCAAGCAACCAGAAACTACACTTAACCGGCATCTACCAATCCCCACAGGTGCTGGTTAAGTGAGAGTGTACTATACCAAAGAAAATGAAACTTTAATTCAAAAATAAAGTCACTTACTAAGTGCTTTCCTTCATTCCTAGTTTTAACTTGGACATTGTGCACACAATTATTCATGAAGACTTTTCACAAGCAACTGTAATTTGAAATTGTTTTTTGCTGCTACAAATGTGAATATTAATGTAGGTCATGGTGTGCCATGTAGGAAGAGTACCTTCGTGCCACCCCCAGTACCTTGGTTTCCATTTTTGAAAAAATTTGTGAGGGCCAATTTAGACATGCCATAAGAATAGGAGATTGAACCCTGACAGTTTATCTGCAGAGGAAAGGGAGCTTCTTTTTAATTTAGCTAATGATAGAAGCACCCATATTATGAAACCTGACAAGGGTGAGGGGTTGGTTATTATGGATAGTTTAGACTACTCTTCTAAAATGTTTCAACTTTTGTCAAGAGATAACACCTATCAGAGGGTGTCATTGAATCAGATCAACACTGCTTAAGCCAGATTGGATTTTTTTTATGTTGGACATGGTCTTGCAAAGTGAACTGGACCATGATGTTTGGGAATACAGGAGTGTAGAAAAACCTAAAGTAGCGTCCATCTTTGGTATTCCCAAAATAAGCAAAAATCCTTATGATCCACCATTAAGACTAATTGTTTTAGCTAACGGCTCAAAAAACTGAACAACTGAGCAAATTTGTTGATTGCAAATGTAAGTCTTTGTTGAGTTCTGAAAAACACATTTTAAGAGATTCATCTCATTTGCTTGACATTTTTAATTCTTTGGAATATTTGGATAGTGTAATGTTCATTACTGTTGATGTTGTTAATCTATTTACTGTGATCCCCCACGAGATTGGTTTAGAGTGGTTTTCTTCATTTTTATCAGAGTATACATCCATATCAACTCAGGAAGTACATATGGTCACTTCTCTTTCGGATTTGATTCTCATCAACATCTTTCTGTTTTTTGAAGGGGAATTTTTTTTTCTACCAGATCTCAGGAGTTGCCATGGGCACTGCATGTGCCCCTATTTATGCTAATATTGTAGTTGCCATTTGGGAAAATATTAATGTTTTTACCCCAGAGTTTCTTTCATTTACACACAGCTATTTTAAATTTCTGGATGATGTGTTGATTTTATGAAAGAGAAATGTGGAACAATGGGAAATTTTTTTCAATTTAAGGCAGAATTCTAGTACCTTTTTAAAGTTAATATACACTATTAATGCTGACAGTATTAATTATCTGGACATCTCTCTTGGTAAAGATTTAGTGAAGGGCTGTTATACTTCTACCATCTTTAAGAAAGAAACCTTTTCCAACATTTACCTTCATTATGAGAGCTATCACCCTCGGTTTCAGAAGAAGTCAGTTGTAAAGGGCCAGATGGTTAGGATATCTCACCTCATTTCTGATGATGGAACTTTTTATTTTGAACTACATCATCTGATTTTTTTAGATGGGGGGTATCCTATTCAATTTCTAAAGGATATACAAGGTGAGGTGATAATGCATCGGTATGATGGATTTGCACCAATTCTCAGTAATTCACCCCCAGTTGGTTCCACAAGTGTTGAGACCCCCCTCCAAGGGCCGAAACACAAATCAAATAAACTAAATCCACACAAAAAGGACTGAAACCAGGAGCCAGCAGGAATAAATAGATGAATAGGTATGCAGTTACTCCAAAACAAAGAGAATCCTTGATGTCAGAGTCCACACTTCTTTATTGCAACACAGTAAATGCAAGTGCTTTCATCTCAGTCAGTTCAAATCTTGATAAAGTCTCTGAACTGACAGAGACGAAAGTGCTTGCATTTACTGTGTTACAGTAAAGAAGTGTGGACTTTGACATCAAGGACCCCCTCCAAGCGGGGGGGTACACCAGTATGTTAATATTGTCAAGAGGTTCTGGGATATAGTCTTTAGTGAAGACATAAAAAAGTGTCTTGATTTGTTCCCCATTATTACATATTCAAGAAGGAAGAATGTTAAGGATATTTTGGAGTCTGGTTCAGAGAAATGTTTATGGAGTCACAGCCACATGCAAAAATGTGGTCTTTGTAAAATGTGTAGATTTATACAATGTGTAATGTGTTTCGTGTAGGAAAAATGAATAGAAGGTTGAGAGAAAGGATAAGGGAACACATTTATGAAATTAATAGGAAGAAGACCGCCAATGCCCTATATTCTATTCTATGCTCTGAATTTAGGACAGTTGCCTTTTTTGTTATTGATTGGGTTTTGGTGACTCCATTATGTGGGGATATTGAAGCTATTTTGGAAGTAAAAAAGCTAAGTTGGCAGGTAAGGCTTAATGGCTCACATGCCCCTGGTATCGATTACACAATAAACATTTCCAACATTTTAAAGGTCAAAGCAGGTATTATTTAATTATTCAAAAAACTTTTAGAAAGGTTTCCGTGTGTGTGTGTGTGTGTGTGTGTGTGTGTGTGTGTGTGTGTGTGTGTGTGTGTGTGTATATATATATATATTTTTTTTTTTTTTTTTTTTTAAAGTATATTTTTATAAAAAAAGTTTTTATACATTCAGTTTCGTAAATATTGCATTTACAATACTCATCCTGGTGCATTTTTTTATGTATGTAGTCATAGTGTGCATTATCTAATATAGTTGTGTCAGTTTTTACTAGGAATGTTTTTACTTTCAATCAGCCTTATTAGTTTCACTGTTTAACGTATTAATTGTTGTTGCCTTCTGATTGGTTGTTTATTGCATAAATGAACGTGACTTTTCCTGTGTGTCACTCTGATAAAGCCTTTATCATAAGACGAAAGCACTTAGTAAGTGACTTTATTTGTGAATTAAATTTTTTTTTAATTTCTATAGTATGCATTTTACTAATGGCTTCAAGTTCATTGGTGGTGTCCCTGTTGTTATTCGATTTGTATTTGTGCTTCTCAAGATGGCATAGGTACTGCATAGACAATCTAATTTATCACACCAAATAATGTGAAAGTCGTAATTCTGTGTGATAACCTTTGTCTCTATCCATTAGTTTGCCTAGCTGTTGAAATAGTTTAGTATTTCTGCTTAATAGCAGAATTTCTTCTTTTTAATATACCCCAAGTCCTTTACTGTGTTTAAAAAATCACAGTGAAATGCTGTTAATTAAAAATTCCACATTCCAACACATAACTTAACTTAAACTTACTTCCTCTTTTTCCTGACTATTGCTGCAGGTTGTCAGGTATTTACATTTCTAGTCCGTTTTAAGTAATCCAATGTCCATATCTCTCTACCTGAGCATAAAAACTGTGAAGTTGTTCAATCTCGTCGTTTATTCTTTCACGTGGATTCGGAGCTGAGCCATTGGCTCCGAGTTGGCTGCTAAAGATCTCAGAATAGCTCAAGGCCAGGCCCCTATCCCATGATGCTCTCTGTCCTATCCCAGATCTAGTTTGCTGCTGCAACTGATCGCAAGGTCTACGGAGAGCTCAGGCCAGTATAATTAGTTAGTGTACATTCCTTTATAGGGTTTTTTAGGTAGTTAGCCTCTTTTTTCGTTATTGTATAACTCACGTTATTTGCAGAGCGGTTTGCTGTAGGCCTTTGGCCATTTTTTCTGTGTTCATACAGTTTGCATTTAAAATTACTGTTCTTTCCTGGTAAAATACAGAGTATTACCTTTAGATTATACCTCCCACTGCGGTGGTGGTGCTGTGGTAGCGTTGTCGCCTCACAGTTAGACGTTGCCCGTTCGATTCTCAGTTAGAGCGTCTTCTGTGTGGCGACATGCGTGAATGGGCGTTCCTTCGTTGAAGGTTGTGCGTTAGGCCCGGCAAGCCAGCATGTAAAAACTCTACTGCCAATCATTAGCGGACCGGAGTTCTGCTGTGGCGACCCCTAACTGGGAAAAGCCGAAAGACACAAACAAACCTTTAGATTATACCTAGTTGTACAGGGATCTGTCAACTCGGGATTGTTTTGCTAGCCTATCCCTCTGAAATTCATCTTAGTAGTTAATGTGTGTGTGTGTGTGTGTGTGTGTGTGTGTGTGTGCTATCCTTGTTTTTTATATATATATATATATATATATATATATACAGAGAGAGAGAGAGAGATAATGTGTGAAATACTGAGCGTTTTTCTTATCCCTAGTTGTACAGGGACTTTATATCTTTGTATGGTTTGTGCGGATTACTGTTGTTTTTGTGCACTTGTTGTAATCAAAGTTGATCAGGGCTCTGACAACTTTTGTTGCTGGTATAACATTGCAGATCAGAAGGAAAAGCAAAGGTCTGGCTTCAAGAAGTGCAATTGTGGGCAGAAAATGTCCCGTACTGATGGACACGTTAATTGTGTTTATTGTTTGGGGCCTGTACACCTCCATGAAGATTGCTCTGTCTGCCACTCCTTCAGCAGTAGGGTCTTATTAGAATGGTGAAGGAAGTTGGTAGATAGACGCTTATTGAAGCCTAACTTTCAAGACTCCCTGGATAAGGCTAACCAGACCTCCAAGTCCTCGAAATGGTCGAAGTCCTCGAAGGTGTCCTCGGAGCCCAGGTCATCGGCTCCTAGTCCTTCTGTGAGGGCGCGGTCGCCGGCTCTGCAGTCCTCGGAGCATACACCGAACAGATGCCTCGGAGCCAGTCCTCGATCCTGGTACCAGTCTCCAAAACTCTGAAGTCTCCAACCCTTCGATCTGTGGTGTCTTCAGTCCCTTCGACCCGTTCGTCGAGTACCCTTTCCGATGTTGATGTGGACCGGGTGGTGCAGAGGTTTTTAGAGAACCCGGCATTGGCTAAATTACTATCGGCTTCGTCCCAACTGGGTTCGAAGCCTGAGACTGTCCCACTGGCTGTGACTACTCCTCCTCCAAGCCAAGCAGGGCCGTCGGAGCTTGGAGCTAGAGGAGGAGGATCTGATGATTGTGGAGCCTTTGAAGCAAAGGCTTGTCCCAATGCCTTCGGCTCTGTCAACCCTGACTTCTTTGGTTCTGTTGGAAGAGTCTCAGAGCCGACACTCTCTCGTCAGCTGCGGGGGAGGAGAGTCAAATAGATGCGTCGGTTCCAACACTTCCTCTCGGGGCTTCAGTGCAGATGTGCTCGGCTCCGTCCTCTGGTTTGGAGCCCGTTGTCTTGGCGCTGGGGAGGTTGTCGTCTTCCTCGGAACCGGCAGCTTCCTCGGGTCGAAGCAGTGGTGCCTTCGATGCCATGAGGAAGGTTATGTTGTCTAAGACACATACATTGTCAGGTCCCTCCTCTTCCTCCCCTGAAGTGCCGAGTTCTGTCTCTACATCGCAGGTTCCTGTCAAGTGTCAAGACTCAGAGCCTCAGATATCACCATTGGGTGACCCCTGCTCTACTGAGACTTCACCAGAAGCCCCAACTGATGAGGTTCCCAGAAAGAGATTATGCAAGAAGAGGCATATAGATTTCCCCTCAGGAAACGTTGACATCAGACACCAACTTAGAGGAATCAGAAGGGTCCCCACGGTCCCCCTCGGAGGATACCTCCTTTGCGGATATCCTTGAAGTCCTAAAGCAGAGGGGTGACTGGCGGTCCGTTAGCCCTACTTAGGATGAGCCGGTGCTCCTGAAGGTCTTTAGGTCTCAGCCTTGCACCTCCTGGGTTACTCCACCCTTTGACGAACTGATGGATTTGGTCGCTCGAAGGGCGTGGGAGTCTCCTGATTCTATGGAACCGGTCCCTCGGAGGCCTAATAAATTTATCACCTCTTTCTAAGACAAGACATTTCTCACTAAGGAAGTCCCTGTTGATGCCATGGTGGTGGCGGGGGCCACCAAGAAAGAAATGTCAGAAACCTCTTCCTCTGTCCGTCCTCCTAAAAGAGACTCTAGGACGATGGACAGATACGGGAAACGCATCTTTAGTTCTGTGACATTTGACCATGAGATCGCTTAACTATTTAACCCATTTCACCCGTCTTCAACAAGATCTCCAAAAAGAGCTTGGAGATACTCTAAAGGGCAACACAGATGAAGCTGTCTCTGAGAAGGTGACGGCACAGCTTAACACCCTTAATTCTGTTGTGAACTCATCCATGCGGCTCATTTCTTATGCAGTCGATGGACTGAGCCGAGCAGCAGGTTCAGCGATAGCTCTGCGGAGACAATCCTGGATGCGCTTATGCTCCTTTGTGGAAGCCTTCAAGAATGGGTAGACTTGGGTTCTGGTAGTCTTTTCTGGGATTCTTAGTCCGGCTGGAATACTTCTGAGTTACTTTTTATTGTTGCTGAGTTCAGCCAACTAGATTTGGGATAGGACAGAGAGCATCATGGGATAGGGGCCTGGCCTCAAGCTATTCTGAGATCTTTAGCTAGTAAAGCGGCCGACTCAGAGCCAAACCCACGTGTAAGAATAAAGGCAAGATGAACAACTCACATGGAACGTTATGGTAAGAACATAACTTCTTTTTATTGACATTTGGAAAGTCATAGTAGAAACTATGAAAGGGGCCTACTCTCATGAACAAAATCAGTAACTCTAGAAGGAGATGGGTTTAATCTATCTCTAAATCATAGCAATTGAAGAATGTGCATGTCATTTCTTTTAGTAAAACACCAATATCTGTCTTTAATAATTTGTCCCTCATTTCCCTTTATTGTATTTTTCTTCTCTTGTTGTGTAATTTGTAATAGCTTCCCTCTCACTTTCTCCTCAAGGGAATTTTAAATTATTATAATGGATTACTGAACTCATGATTAAAAAGCAGAATATACAAATGTAAATTTCCCTACAAGATGTAATCTTCTGCAGTCTTTTGTAATTTTAGAAAAATAGCTTTCATTGTGAGAATATACAGAATGTACAAGTGTAAAATAATCTGTAGTCAAACTGTATAATTTATAAGGGGCAGTAACTTAAGCCCATTTGAAAATGTATCATGAATTAACAGTGCATTAGTGCTTATCATTCTTTTTAAGAATAAATATTACTATACAGTTGTCCGTAGCCCTTGTAATGCTGGGTCAGCTTTGTAAAACCATGTTGATTTGTTCCTTGTGAAATGTATAAACCATTGTTTGCAGTTTCCTGATACATTAACATTAAAGTAAAATGTCACCGTTTGAATTTCAGTATGTACTACAAAATATCTAATTATGTATGTGTCAGATTAGCAATAGTTAATTTTCCAGGATTCAGATGTACAATCTTCTGATTTGCATACTTAAACTTAATCCTTTACTTGGCCATTATTGCAAACATATAAAATACTTGTATTTTTTGAGGTCCTAGAAATACAACAGTTTGTCCTTGCCCTTGTTTACCTGTTCATAGCCTAACTTCGATCAAAAATATCAGACTTACCTTTTTTCTTGTAAAAAAAATTATAATTGATCATTTGAAAAAAAGAAAGCATGTTAAACTTGGGAGTTTATATAATCCCACAGCTACAGTCTCAAAGCTACACTATTTTTTACCCCATTTAAGAATACCGGTTTAATCACCTATGCTATTGTGTTACCTACAATGTATTTATCCATAGTAAGTGTTAATATCTGATGCAACTAAGTTTGTAAAATTGTTAAAATTTATGATGTTGTATAAAGTTCTTAGTACTTATGCTTTTTGAACTCTATTTAGAATGTCTTACATAATCATAGTGTACTACACGGATAATCCATAAATCAGTCATTCTCTTTCATGAGTTATCAAATTTAACATTTATGAACATACAGCTTGAGCATTGTTACTAAACTGCGGTAGTGGTGCTGCGGTAGCGTTGTCACCTCACAGTAAGATGCTGTCCGGTTCGATTCTCAGCTACAGCGTCTTCGGCGTGGAGACATGCATGAATGGGCATACCTTCGATGAAGGTTGTGCGTCAGGGCTGGTAACTCGGCACGTAAAAATCAACTACCAATCATTAGCAGACTGGAGTTCCGCTGTGGTGACCCCTAACCGGGAAAAGCCAAAAGACACAACAACAACAGCTTGAGCATTGTTACTGAAGGTGCTCGATATCAGTTTTACTTAAAGGGGGCATTCAGCAAATTATTATAAAACTAATGTGTATTTTGTTGACACCTGCTACTTTAGATGCACATAAGATAACAAGTTCCGTCCTTTTGTTGCAATGCCTTAAAAACAAAGGAGAATGTTTTCTTACTGTTAGCAGTCATGATCATACTAATGCATTGGCATATGATTCTAATCTTATCTATGAAGTCAAGTATTTTGCTTTTAAAAACCCAGTAAGTACCCATATTATCATGATCTAAGGTGCTAGATGGTTCATTTCTATCAGCCTCTAAACATCAGTTAAAACCGGCTCTCAAAACAGCAGCGATGCTTGATAAACATGACACAACTAGACCAATGTAAATCCACTTACACCTGCTATCCGTGCTCAAATGCAGTCTCTTCAAGACAGCTCACATCTGGACATGGAATACTGAGTAAATCGTGTCAAAGCATCTCTTCTTTCCACTGTTTTTTGTAATAGCTTTTAACTCAAATAGCCACAGCCAGAAAAGCTGCACTATGAACATAGAGAGAGACAGTATTACAAAGACTTCCTAAAAACTGTGGAAAGAAGAGATGCTTTGACACATCGTTAACTCACTAACACGCGGCTGCAGGGCAACGTAAAGATGGCAGTACAGTACATCAAATTAGTAGCAACACATTTCAACAACAACAGCATTTTTAGTATTGTTTGTGGTACCAATAGAACAGACTAAGGGCGTCAATGCTCCAGACGTTGGATTTATACGAGGAATAGGAATATTGGTAGTCCCTAGAGGGGGGGGGGTTTAGTCCATTCAGTCTTCCACTGTGCCCCTCACGATGTTCGTGAATTTGCAAAGTCTACTACATGTACTGTATTGCTTGCACATTACACGCAGCCAAACTGACAAAGTACTGTAGGGAATAAAGTTTCCAAATTATAGAAGGCAAGATAAAACTAAATAAAAATAAATAATTACATGAATTTATCGGAGAAATTAACAGTAACTGCCTTTTTGAGCATGCAGAGCAATTCTACCATATTGCAATGCCTCAACTGCGAGTACAGTAATAAAATACAAAGATCGACAATGCCAGGAAATAACTACCAGTCTGGTAGTCGATCCTGGTGAATTTGCAAAAGACCTGAATAAACTGTACACTACGAAAAAGTCCCATGACCCTTACTTGCAAGTTTTCAATGGCTTTACATTTAAATCAAGAATTAATGCCAGAATTAAAAAAAAAAAAAAAAAAATGAGTATTGAACATTACAGATAAATGATCCGTAGTTGCGGTCTTCCGAAACAGTAGAAGCAGAAGCAAAGTCTACTACATGTACTGTATTGCTTGCACATTACATGCAGCCAAACTGACAAAATACTGTAGGGAATAAAGTGTCCAAATTATAGAATGCAAGATAAAAACTAAATAAAAAATAAATAATTACATGCTTTTATTGGAGAAATTAACAGTAACTGCCTTTTTGAGCATGCAGAGCAATTCTACCGTATTGCAATGCCTCAAACTGAAGGAATTTGCGAGTACAGTAATACAATTCAAAGATTGACAATGCCAGGAAATAACTACCAGTCTCTCTAGCCCAGGAACTCCACTTACTCTCGAACGAGACGGAACGAGCTGAGACATAGGTTCATAGGGTAGTACTAGGTTAACTGCCCTTGCGAGTCATTTCAAGCCTAGCCAATTATCCATTGTGAGACTCAAACCCTGCACCTTGTGTTTCTAAGGCAAACACCTTAATCATTAGGCCACCCTCCCAACCCGAATCTGAAGTGTTAAACAACAACGTGCATTAATTCCACTTCTGTCCTATGCACAACTAGAAAATCAGTAAACACTATGCGTTTAGCTATACATCTGGTAAATTAATGCCTGTAGCCATCTCTCCGGTTTATCAGTATCTCCGTCTCTCTCTATTTCGTACTGTACAACTATGAAAGGAGGTGAAAGCAATTATTGGAAGGCATTGACCGCAGTTTCTGCTATACAGATATGTACCTGCACAGCCTGGAGTGATACGCTCAACTGCCACTAATTTTCAGAGTTATCCCTAATTTCGCCCAAAGAATTTTGCTCCTCTCCACCTAAGACTGGAAAGTTGTTTGAAAGAATGTGGTTGATTCCAATCGGTAAATGTTAATAATAATTACAGAATTGTTTCACTTCCTGGAATATATGCTGACAACCTCTTTTTATATCAACTTTCTAAATGTAATACCACCACTATTTAAAAAGTGTGTTTAATTTTGGACATTTTATTTTATTATTTTGTGGAGATTAAAGATTGTCAACTATGCCTAAAAGCAGTATACAGGAACGCAGAAATCCCTATATTACAACATTCGTGCAGTTCTTTACAAACTGCATGCTCCAGTCCGTTAGCACTGATTATAGCTCTGAATCTGATTTAATTCTTTGAAATTTATTCAGCACTCTTGAAAAATGCATGACTTTTTTTTAAACAAAATAGTGTGGTTTACATTCATCCTAAATACTTGACCCAAGTACAGTTATCATGTCAAATGCCTGGCTGAATACAAACAATAAAGTACCCTTTAGGCCCCTTTCCCGAAAGCATTTAATTTTTGCTGTCAAGGTTTATGTACTCTTCGAAAAGTTTACAACAGTCTGGAAAATATTACACTGGTAGGAATACCGTATGGAACCAGGTATTAAAGTACTATAAAGCTGTCCAGGAAAAGTCTGTGCCTAGAACTAGTGAACTGCAGCTGCCAACATGAGCAGCCCCTCCTCCCAGCAAAAGCCTGGCGCTTACACTTTGTACTCACATTCAGTTTACACATTCTCACCTCTTACTGTAAACACACTGTAACAAGTGCAGCTTGCCCAGCGGGCCACCCCGCTTTTGGCTTTCATTAGTGAAATCAACCCCACACAACTTTCCCTGGACCCCATAACCCCCGTCGGGGTTGGTGGGCACGGCTGTCAGCCAACCGGCACCCTTTACTGATCAAGTATCTTGCCACAACGACGGGAAGACGAGTAAAAGAACATCCAGACAATGCTGAAATGGACTATGAACTGCAGCAGCAGGTAGACGAGAGGCCCTCTATCCCCAAGATCTGCAAGCAGTGGAGTCCTTTTAGTGTCCTTAAAACATTCCCAAATAAAAGACTATTATCCAAAAGGTATGATAGGCCGACTATGGTTGAAATTCCTCATCTGGGGACAACAGGGGGGCAACCGTATCAGCACCTTCAACAGCAGCAACATCACCACCATAACCATCAAGCCGCATCCATCTGCTGCAGTGAGCCGCATCTACATCAACAGGGACATACTCTTACAACAAATGAAACAGCCACAAACCAAAAAAACCAAAAAACAGCAAAAAACGCCAAACCTACTGGTCCGCAACCCAGGCAAGATAATCCGCAGAGTATACTGTGCGTAAAACAGTCTCCTATGTAGAAAATTGTAATATCCAATGGTCTTCACGCCAAAAAAGATGTTTAACGTTTTATTTAGTAAGAAATAAATAAAGTACGCTTTCGCGGTGGTCAGGCGGTTGCTCTGACCACCACAAAAACGTACTTTATTTATTTCTTACTAAATAAAACGTTAAACATCTTTTTTGGCATGAAGACCATTGGATATTACATTTTTCTACATAGGAGACTGTTTTACGCACAGTATACACTGCGGATACTCTTACAACAAAAAATATTGGAAAAGAAAAATTGCAATTTGCAGTACACTTAGGATGCATTCACTATATTCTGTAACAGTTACCTGAAACAACGATCCAATCAACTGCTGTAGTTAGCACTCAGTGAAGCTGGGAACCCGATCAGTGAGTCACTTGTTCACACGGAACAAAAACAAGACTGGAAAAGACCGCAGCACACGTTTTTATGGTGAATTTGTGTGTGGGTGGTACAGAAAGAGTGTCATGAGTGATGTCAAAAAAGGGAGGAGAGTAAATGAGTGATTGACAGAGCTTCACCTTCGGACCGAAGCAGAAATACAATTTCAGGAATGAGCCAGTGCCCCTTTAAAATCTGAAGTATATTCTGTCACTAAAATGTATTTATTTACCATTCATTTATTTAACATTTGTTTACCGGGAAAGTCTGACTTGGAATGAGCCAATTTTCAGAGGAGGCCCAGGGAGAAGCACTCCAGATACATGTCTTTGTAACGTGGGAGCAAACCGGAGCACCTGGAGGAAACCCACACAAGTCTTAAGCTTTTCCTGTCAGTAGACATATGTGACTTCTGTAAACTTAAAGCATAATGTTAAGTTTTCCTGTCAGTAGACATATGTGACTTCTGTAAACTTAAAGCATAATGTTAAGTTGTCTATCTCACCTTCATTCTTGCTGGATGGGTTCGGAGCCGAACCTCGGCTCCAACTCGGCCTTTTACTAAAGCTCGAGAGCTATTTACCGGCTCGAGGCCACCCATTATCCCACAATGCTAGGTGTCAGATACCCAGATCTCGTTTGCCGCTTCAGCTACAAGGTTGTGTTTTTTACCGGCTCCAGGTCATATAATTCTTTTATTACTTCTTATAGTCAGGATTGTTAAAATCTTTAGATAGTTTTTGCTATTAGTTTAATCTAATCTTGTAACCCCTTTAGATCCCACTTAAAAAACATTTTTTTCCTGTCATTACAGAGTCCCCCCCTCCCTTCCCTATTTAGGGTAGTGTTAGGCCTTTCTATTTTTTTTACATATTGTATTATATATACATAGATAATTGTTGTTAGTGTAACTGTTAGTTATAGTGTTTTTTTGATATCCTTATTCTTATCTAGTGCGTGTGTGTGTGTGTGTGTGTTTACTGTTTTAGGGCACTAGTTAAATTTTTTCCTTGGTGTCTCTTTGTAATGTCTAAAGATACCAAGGTTTCAAGAAGTGTGACTTTTTGCTGTCAGAAGATGTCTCTGACAGACGGTCACACTTCTTGTGTTTATTGTTTGGGCCCCCTGCACCTGCAGGACTCTTGTTTGGTCTGTCATGCCTTTAGTCCAAGAGTCCTGGAGGAGCATAGGAGTAAGCTCATTTTGAGGGGCTTGTTGAAGCCAGAAGGATCCCCGGCCAAGCCTTTGTCGGGGAAATCCTTAAAGCCCGTGAAACTGTCGGCTCCCTGTTCGGAGCCGACGCCGAGCAGAGCTTCTGCTTCCTTGTCGGTTCCGGCTGGAACCGACACTTCGAGGCCTCAGTCACCTCTACTATCGGAGCCTTCTCTGAGTCGAAAGCGTTCGAGGTCTCCCTCCGTAGAGTCCGTTCGCTCGGCTCCCAGGTCCCCATTACTACAGTTGGAGCGGAGACATAGATCCCATTCCTCTCTGTCCTCCAGGTTATCGGATCATGACTTAGAGAGGGTGGTCAGTAGGCTCCTAAAGTTGCAAGCACTGGCCAAAATGTTGACTAGCCCTTCTCAACAGACTGTAGCTATCCTTGTTGTTTCAACTGTTCCTCCTCCGACCCTACCAACGAGTTCAGAGCTGGAGCTCGTTGGGGCACGAATCGTCGGAATGTCGGAGCCAATACCACACCTTTCGGCTCTCTCGTCGGCTCTGATCTCTTCATTGGTTCCGTCCTCTGAGGGATCTGGGCACCGAGACTCCCGCGTCGGCTCCGAGGGGGCGAGTGGCATCAGACCCTTGTCCGACCCCGTTCTCCCTCTCGGGGCCTCGGTGCAGGTGAGCTCGGCCCCGACATCGGCCTCAGAGCTGTCGCTCTCAGTGCCGGAAGGGGTTCACATCTTCTCTGCCTGATAGGGGCACCTTTGAGGTCATGAGGAGCATGCTGACTCCGGTGTTGGCTCCACGATTGACCCCTTCGGCTCCTCCCCCCATGGTGCCTGTGTCGGTCTCTGTCCACCCTCCTGACCCCAAGCGTGGAGAACAGGCGCTCCAGGTAGCCCCATTGGGGGTATCTTCCTCTTCCGAGGCCTCCCCTGATCATTCAGAGGAGCCCCCTCAGAAGAGAAAATGTAAGAGGAAACATGTTGACTCCCCCGAGTCAGTCACTTCGGACACCGACTTGGAGGAATCGGAAGGGTCCCCAAGGTCCCCTTCTGAGGATGTATCCTTTTCAGACATCCTTGAGATCCTAAGGCAGAGGGGGAACTGGACTGCCCTTAACCCTTCTGAGGACGAGTCTGTGTACCTGGATGCATTTGGTTGTTGCCCTTCCACCTCCTGGGTGTCTTCGCCTTTCGACCCACTCATGGAAGTGGTGGCTCGGGATGCGTGGACGGCCTCGGACACAGTGGAACCAACTCCCCGCAGGCCCACAAAATTCATCACAGCCCCATCCGATAAACAGTTTCTTATGAAGGGTGTCCCTGTTTATGCCATGGTGGTTGCAGCAGCCACTAAGAAGGAGCTGGCTGACCCTTCTGTGCCTGTGCCTGTCCATCCACCTAATAAAGAATCTAGGACAATGGACAGGTACGGGAAGCGGATGTTTTCTTCAGCGACCTTTTCCATGCAGTCGCTGAACTATCTGTGCCATTTCACCCGCCTTCAAAGGGATCTCCTTAAGGAACTGGGTGATACCCTTCAGGATCCATCTGCTGCGGGGTCTCAGGAAAAGATTAACTCCCAGCTGGCAGCCCTTAACTCTATAGTTAACTCCTCCATGCGGCTCATTTCTTATGCAGCCGATGGGGCGAGTAGGGCCGCAGGCACAAGCGTGGCTTTGAGAAGACATGCCTGGATGTGGTTATGTAACTTTGCTGACCCCTTTAAGGTGTCCTTCACCAATACCCCCTTCGATGGTTTGGCTTTGTTTGGACCACAGGTGAAGGATACACTTACCAGGTGTGAGCAGGAAGGCAAGACTCTCTCTGCCGTGGGAGTCCGTTTTTCTACTCCCTCTAGACCATACCCTAAAGGTCAGAAGAGTGGAAAAATGTGGTTTTGCAAACCCCAGGGAGTCGTGCCTGACACACATGGCGAGTTTCCCCTCCAGAGGCAGAGGAGGGAACAACAATAGACGCCGCCCGAGGGGGTCCGCAAAATCAGGGTAGCAGGGAATCCTTCTCTGACAAACTTTCAGCACCCCTGAGGGACTGCCCGACTGTCCACCTTCGGAGGCAGTCAGGGGAAAACTGTCACTGTACCCAGAAGCCTTGCGACTCCTCACACAAGACAAATGGGTACAGTCGATCATATCCGAGGGTTACAAAATCCCCTTTGTCCACACCCCCGTACAAACAAACAAGTCCCTTCCAGATGTTCCACCCGGTCTAAGGGAACAAGCAGTTCAAAACTGCTAGAAAAAAGAGCCATCCAACCAGTCCCAGCAGACCAGCAAGGATCCAGAATTTACTCCAAGTTCTTTTTGGTACCAAAAAAGACAGGGGACTGGAGACCCTTTTTGGATCTCAGCAGGTTAAACAAATCTTTTCAAAGAACAAAGTTCCGGATGGTCACGCTTCAGTCCATTCTACCCTTTTTGGGTCAGGACAATTGGATGTGCTCTATAGACCTTCAGGATGCGTACTACCATATCAAAATGGACAGACACTCCAGAAGGTTTCTCTGCTTCCGGCTGGGAGCCAGTCACTATCAATTCAGAGCCCTGCCCTTTGGTCTCACCACAGCCCCCAGGGTGTTCACCAAATGCATGGCAGTGGTTACGGTTCACCTGAGACGGCGAGGATTCCAGGTGTTTCCATATTTAGATGACTGGCTCCTAACTGCTTCCACCAGGCATCAGCTAATCCGAACCAGGGATTATACCATACAAACTTGCTCCGAGCTAGGTATCTCTATAAACTATGAAAAGTCTGCATTGTCACCTTGTCAATCTATAACCTTTATAGGCGCCATTCTAAATACAAAAGAACTGTCGGCAAAACTTCCATTAGAAAGAGTATTAGACATACGCCGACATGTTCAAACATTACTACAGTGCAAAAGAATTCAGGCCAGATTTGTATTGAAAACCTTAGGTCTCATGGCAGCAGCAATCGCATTACTTCCCCTGGCTCGATTTCACAATCGGATTCTTCAATGGATGCTTTTTACCCAATGGTCCTTCCAACAGCTTCCGATGTCTCACAACATAATAATCACCCAATCATGCAAAGACCATCTCTCTTGGTGGATGGTCTCCCTCAACTTTTTCAGGGCAGACCGTTTGTCCTTCCTCCTCCGGTTGCCACGGTGATGATGGATGCCTCCCTTATCGGGTGTGTGTGGGGGGGGCATTTTCAGGGTAGGGCTGTCCAGGGCACTTGGCAACCCCTAGAGTACCACCTGCACATAAATGTCTTGGAGATGAGAACGGTACTTTTAGTGTTGCGAGTTCTTCAGGACTCTCTACCTACCGGGACTATTGCAGTTCAGACAGACAATATGTCGGTAGTCTGGTACATCAACAAGCAGGGCGGAACCAGGTCCTATCCCTTATGTTGAGAAGCACTCAGACTCTGGCAGTGGGCGATCTCCTCTCAACGGTTTCTGATAGCAATGCACATCCCCGGGAAATCCAACGTCATAGTGGACAGACTAAGCAGAGCTATTCTTTCACGAGTGGTCTCTCAGTCAGTCAGTAGCGGAAAAAATTTTCCGCAGATGGGGTCAACCTTGCTGCGACCTTTTTGCAACCTCTCTCAACAACAAGTGCAGCGACTTCTTGACTCTCTTTCTCCTCCCAGGCCATTCCCCCAGAGACGCTCTAGTTCACAATTGGCCCCGGGGTCTTCTCTATGCATTCCCTTCCTTTCCTTTAATTCCAAAACTGATTCAGTAAGCGACCGCTTTGGGATCCAGGATGATCCTTATTGCTCCTTACTGGCCTCGACAAATTTGGTTCCCATTCCTGCATCGTCACCTGCTGGAGCAGCCCTGGAATCTGGACCCAATGCCAGACCTCTTGATCCATCAGTCGGGCGAGCTACACCAATCCCTTCACTCTCTCAACCTCACAGCTTGGTTGCTCCACTTCCAACCTTAGCCAGGCTTCGACGTATTTCTCAGTCAGTGCGTGAAATCATACTTTCTTTGCATAAGTCTTCTACCAGGAAGACTTATGCTAGTAAGTGGAAACGTTTTTCCCTCTGGGCAGAGGCCAGGAATATAGACCCCTTTACAGCCCCTGTCCATAATGTGTTGGATTTTTTGGTGTAACTTTTTCAAACAGGTTCCTCATCTGCCATCATTAGGGTCCAATTGGCTGCTATTGCTAATTTTCATGTTGGTCTATCAGAGTCCAGTATCATGTTCCACAAATTGTGTAAGGCCTTTCTTAAGGGGACTATTTTACTTAGACCCCTGGTTAAAGATCCCCCTCCACCGTGGGATTTGAACTTGATATTAGCTTCATTGATTCACCCTCCTTTTGGACCTGCGGTTTCTTGTTCCTTAAAGTTAGTCTCCTGGAAGACTCTCTTCTTAGTTGCCATCACCTCAGCCAGAAGAGTATCGGAACTTCAAGCCCTTTGTATTCGCCCTCCTTATCTTATTTTTCACAAAGATAGAGTTTCACTCAGGACTGATCCTTCCTTTTTACCCAAAATACCCTCAGAGACAAATCTCAATCAGGCTATTGATCTTCCTGTCTTTTTTCCCAATTATTCAAACAGAGCTGAACAAAAGTTACACTATTTGGATGTTCACAGGCAATTACGCTTTTATTTGGATAGGACCAAGCAGACAAGAAAATCAGATCAACTCTTCCTGTCCTATGCTGAGGGCAAGCAGGGCCTACCAGTTTCTAAGGTAACCTTGTCCAGGTGGTTGGCCTCTATTATTACCTTGATCTATCAACTGAGACATAAGAAACTCCCTACAAAACCAAAAGCTCATTCCACCAGAGCATTGGCTACGTCGGTAGCTTTTCAGGCTAGAATTTATTTGTGCTGCAGCCACATGGGCCACTCCTCATACCTTCATTTCACATTACAAGTTGGATGTGGCCTCCAAGAGTCGAGCTGATTTTGGTTCCACTGTGCTCAAGAGTCTGTTTCGATGAGCCACCCAGAGCTAAGGTGCTAGAGACGCTGTCCCATCCAGCAAGAATGAAGGCGAGATAGACAACTTAATATTAAGAAGTTATGTACCTACCATAACGTTCCATGTTAGTTGTCTTCATCTCGCCTTCTTTCGTCCCCTCCATCCCCCTAGCCTGGTCAGGACCGAGAGGAATCTCTTTTTGAGGCCTTCTTCCTATGGTTGACTCCTTGTTAGGTTACGTCCTCCTCCTCTGCTTGTAGCACTGTAGGTAAACTTTGTGGTGGGAATTGGTGTTTGTTCCTTGGTGTTAGATCTACCTAACGAGATCTGGGTATCTGGCACCTAGCATTGTGGGATAAGGGGAGGCCTCGAGCCGGTAAACAGCTCTTGAGCTTTAGTAAAAGGCCAAGTCAGAGCCGAGGTTCGGCTCCGAACCCATCCAGCAAGAAAGAAGGCGAGATGAAGACAACTAACATGGAACGTTATGGTAGGTACATAACTTCTTATTTTACAATATACACCTAAACCCTTCTTACCCTGATTTTAACAACCATGATAAGAACTTGCATGGGTCATATGTATAATCGCACATCTGAAATAATCTTGACAATAACACTATCATTGATGTGGAGTTGTGTCCATCCTTCTAGCCACAGTCCCCTTTTCCCATATTTGCAGATAGGTCAGGATGTGACATCAGTAATGACCATCATCTACAGCCAATGTTTAGACCTCTGGGTTGCTAGTCTTGCCATGGTTGTTGTTCTATACTATGCAGTCTCACTCACTGATAATTTAGAGTGCCCAATCTACCTACTGCATGTCTTTGAAATGTGGGAGGAAACTGGAGCACCTGCAGAAAATCCAAAGGAACACAGGGAGAACATGCAGACTCCACACAGAAGGCAGTCCAATGGAGCATCAAACTGGAGTGCCTCTTGCTGTTAGGTGACAACTCTCCCTGCTATGCCACTGTGCCACCAATTAGTACGTCAGAGCTACAAGTTGTGCCACTCTTCACAGTATAACATACAATAATTTTATCTAAAGAAAATCATTTTTAAATGAATGAATTTGGGTAGTGCTAGCACTGTATGTGTGTTGGGAGGGAGGACTATTTGTCTCTTCTCTGTTGTGTAAAGTTACGCTTAGAAACTCATATGCTGTATTCTTTTCAGTTGTAAATACTGTTGTACCATATAGAGTGTCTTGTAGATACCATAAATGTACCTGTTATCTCTTTTCTTAAGACACAGAACCAATTTAACACTTTCAGTATATAAAGAAAGTGAAGTTCTGAATGGTCATGGTTCAGTCCATCCTGCCTTTTCTGCACAAAGACAATTGGATGTGTTCTTTAGATTTTCAGGACACGTATTATCATCCAGAAGACATCACCACTTTTGGCTGGGGCCAGTCATTAGCAGTTCATAGCTCTGCCCTTTGGACTCACCGCAGCCCCCAGGATGTTTACTAAATGCATGGCAGTGGTCGCAGCTCACTTGAGACTGAAGGGATTCCAGGTGTTTCCATATCTGGGTGACTGGCTCCTCACTACCCCCTCCAAGCATCAACAACAACACACCAGGGACTATTTGCTTCAGATTTGCAATTCTTTAGGCATTATGATAAATCTTGCCAAATCAAAACTTGCACCAGTTGAGAGCCTGTAGTTCATCAGGACAATATTGGACACAACAGCACAGATGACATCTTTACCCTACCACTGAGTTACTTCCATCAGAAACCAGGTTTAGGCTATCCCTTCTCTTCCATCTCCTCTAGCAAGGTTATTCCTGTAAGCACTTTTGATGTCAGCTGCCATAGTACTACTCCTTCTTGCAAGATTCTTTATGCGGGTCGTCCAATGGACTGTAGCTGTACAGTGGTCCATTCTGTATCAACCCTTGTCCTTTCAAGTAAAACTCACCCCGATTTGCAGACAACACATTAGATGGTAGATACAATCCGATTAAGTTTTTCTGGGCAGACCCTTTGTTCTATCGAATCCAGTAGCAGTAGTGACCACAGACGCTTCTTAACTGGGGTGGGGGGCATTTCTTGGGGAGACTGTCTAAAGCATGTGGTCCCTCAAGAGATCAACTTGCATATTAATTTCCTAGAGATGAGACCAATCCTTTTAGTGTTGCAGGCATTTCAAGATTCTCTTCCCTTGGGGACTATTGCAGTTCAGACTGATAACATGTCTGTAGTCTGGTACATCAACAAACAAGGAGGAACTCAATCTTATCCTTTTTGCAGATAGGCCATGAGGGTTTAGGAATGGGCGATCTCATCAGGTCGCCTTCTAAGTACAATGCATAGTCTGGGGAAAACCAAAGTGCTTGTGGAGAAACTAAGCAGATCCATTCTGATGGCTCACGAGTGGTCTGTCAATCACTTACTATTGAATGTGATCTTCAGGCATTGGAGCCAACCTTGTTGTGACCTATTTGCCACCCCTCTCAACAAGTGCAGCAAGTATTTTTCTCTGATCTCCCCTCAGGGGGAATCACCAAGAGATGCTCTTCTTCACGCTTGTCCCTTGGGTCTTCTTTATGCTTATCCTCCTTGTCCCGATTCCAAGATTTTTGCAGAAAGCAAGCAGGCTGAAGAGCTCAGTAATCCTCCTCATTGCCCCCTTCTGGCCTCCACAAGTATGTTTCCCCTTTCTACAGTCTCATCTTCGTTATCCTCCATGGATATTTGAGCCTACTCAGAATCTTCTGTCTCACTTGTCGGGGATTCAGCACCCCAACATTTAGGCCCTCAAGCTGACCACATGATTTCTCCACTTTCAGTAATAGTTAGACAGTCCAGGCTGTCTTCCTCAGTTCGTGACATTACTTTGGCTTCTCAAAAGGATTTTACCAAAAATGTTTATAAAAGTAAATGGAAAAGGTTCTCTATTTGGGTGTCAGATAAGGAGACTGATCTCTTTTCTGTACCAATTTCAGCTATTTTTCATTTTTTGACAACTCCTTTCAAAAACAGGGCTAGTCTCTCAACAATTAAACTTCAGTTGGCAGCAATTTCAAATTTCCACACAGGGTATAAATCTTTTTTCATTGGCTTCCTCTAGGTTGTATAAAGCTTTTATGAAAGGCATTCTTCATCTGAGACCTCTGATAAAAGATCCCTCACTGCATTGGGATCTTACTGCGGTACTTGAAGGTTTAACACAAAAACACTTTGAACCGTCAGACAAATCTGATATAAACTTTCTGTCATGGAAGACAGTTTTCTTGGTAGCTATAACTTCAGCAAAAAGAATTTCTGAGCTCCAGGCTGTTTCAGCAAAAATCCTTACACTGTTTTTCATAAAAATAGCGTTTTCTGCAGATTAACCCTTCTTTTTTACCTAAAGTGACTTCTGAAAATAATATCAATCCAGTCACTTGCCAACTTTCTTTCCAAATTTTTCCAATAAAGGAGCATGCATGCTTCACCTCCTTAATGTGCACATACAATTGCATTTTTACCTTCGCAGGACAAAACAGTTTAGAAAGTCAGACCAGCTTTTTGTATCTTTCTCTACAAATTGCCTAGGCCAACTAGTTTCTGAAGTTACTCTAGCTAAATGGATTACAGACTGTATCTCATGGATTTACTCTGAGGGGTATGACATTACCAAAACCTCTGGATACGCACCAACTGCAGCAAAGTCTCACTGTTGAATTATCAAACTACCAACTCAAATGAAGCCAAACAGTAAAGCAGCACTCGATTTATTCACACAAATACAGGATAAAGCTTTCGGGTAACACCCTTCATCAGTGTACTAATATCATATTAAACACAGTTTAAATAACCATTTTGATAAAACACATAACACAACCATCCAATAAAAAAAATCAATTTCAATCAATTAACCAGCCTTGTAATACTTAGACACATTGTAAAATATGACATCTAAATAAGATTTAAACATTTCACCAACATTTTTTATGTGTGTGTGTGTATATATATATATATATATATATATATATATATATATATATATATATATATATGAGAAACTGTCACTTATATTGCTTTTGTTTACCTACCAAAATGGTCTTTATGCTAACCAAATTATTAAGACCCGGGCATCTATCTGCCTCTAGCATAATTATCCATTTATATTCAGCTATTTCTAACCTGTTATTAATGTCCCCACCTCTCATATCTATATGTAATACCTGTTGCACTTTGAATTTAAATGTATGTATTGGCCCTTTGTCCTTATAATGTTTGGCCAATGCACTTCTCACCTCTGATTTGTGCTCAGTTATACGATCTTTCAAGAGCCTAGAGCATTTACCTACATAGAAACTTTCACATCCCATGCAAGTTGCCAAATATACTATCAGTTCAGTGTTACAAGTTGCATGACATTCCATCTTATATATTTCCTTACTTACAGGATGCTTATATTGTATATCAGTGCATATATCTTTACAGCAACTACAATTATAGCATGGTACAGTCCCATTTTTATTTAGAGTTATTACTTCTTTATTATTTAGTCTGAAATCTTTATAAGATAGATCCCTCTTTAAATTTAGACAGTTCCTATGTGCAAATCTTGGTTTGTCTCCTAGAATAGGTATAAGATCTGGCATTGATGTCAAAATTCGCCAGTTATTCCCTACTACTTTCTCTACGTCTTTACTTAAATTATTCTGGGTGGTGATGTATCTAATCTGATTTTCATTCTCTTTATTACCTACATGTATTTGTGAAACATCACTAAATACAGCTGGTGCTAGTTTGTCCCTTTGTTACAATATTTCATAAAGGTTCATAGGTGTGTACTAGGCTAATGGCCCTGGAGCCTTTACAAGCCTATCCCATCAGATTACCCTGGCATCGTGCTACACAACCTTAGATCTGAAGTAGGGACTTCATTTGTCAGCAACCTGTGGGTCTTGGATCCGATATCGGATCCGAGCCGGCAACTTGTTTCATAGCTAATGGATCCGAGCTCCTAGCTCCTCCCCTCACCCATAATCCCCTGCCAACCCTCCATGACCTCAGATCTAGTTTGCCGCGCTTGTGGATGGCTGGATTCCTTGAGCTCTAGCAAATAATCGTCAGTTAAGTCTGTTTTTCTGTCAAATTTCTCTACCTTAATTTAAAAAAGTGTGTAAGAGTTAGGTTCCCTGTAATATTACATTTTGTTACATAGTTTTCCCCTCCCTTCGCTGGTCGTTAGTGAGTGTGTGTGTGTGTGTGTGTGTGTGTGTGTGTTGTGTTTTTGGGGCCTGTGTGTTTGGGTAGCACTCCTTTTTTTCTTTAAAGTATGGCTGAGGCCCCAAAAGCCATTTTTTCTAAATGTACCGAGTGTGGCCATAAGCTATCCCCAGCTGATGGCCACACTCGGTGCGTTCGGTGCCTTGGGGTTGAACACCTCTCCTCAGGCTGTACCATTTGTGCAGCATTCAACCCCAGGGCACTGAAAGAGTGGAGGTCGAAGCTGGTCCTGGCGGGACTTTTGCCCCCGGACTCGGCTCCGGCCTCCGCTGCTCCCGTGGCACTACCACAGGCTGTGGTTATTGCCACTCCTGCCCCCCTTCCTTTGGCCGGGACTCAAACTCCCGCTAAAGCGCCGGAGGACAGGGAGGCTAGGAGGGAGAAATGGAGGGAGAAGCACCACAAGCGGCGGGCAGAGGCCTCCGCTTCGGCCCCGCCAGCTAAGCGGGCTTCTCCCTCCACTGCTTCTAGGTCTCCTCCTCCTTGGCTCCGATCTCCTTGCTTCTCCTAAGGGCCCGAGGAGGAGGCCCGATCTCCATTGAGGTCATCGAGGTGGCATTCCAGGCCTGCCTCGGTGGCCTCTTCGAGATCAACATTCAGCATGTCTGATGCAGACTTGGACCGGATGATGCGAAGATTCATCCAGGCCCAGCTGCAGATGGGAGTGCTCTTGCCTCAACACCCTTTTTCGCTCCAATTGCTCCTTCTCCAACCCGCTACCCGGATTTGGAGCGTTCGGAGCTGAGCAGCGTCGGAGCCGGGGGTGGGTCGGCGCTGACAATACTTGGTACTTCGCATCCGACCCTGCCCTCGAGTCTGTTGGATCCAACCTCTCGGAGCTGTGGCCCGGGCTTCGGATCCGAGGGATTCAGTGTGCCTTCGGCTCCGTCCAGGTTGGAGCGCACTGGTCCTTCGGATCCGATGGTCTCGGCGCCGGTTCCGATCCCTTCATCGGATCCGAGTGGGAGCCGGCTCTCGGAGCCCAGGGAGAGCGGTTCCCCCTCGGCCTTCGATGTAGTGGAGAGGGCTCTGTCGAGAGCATCCGGACCCCCGGCCCTTGTCTTGGCTCCACCCTGCACTCCCTCTCTGCTGGGCCAGGCTTCCTTCACCCGGCCTAAGGGACAGCCTGCTTCAATGTCCCAGGTAGTTCCATTGGAACAGGATGTTGCTGGCGAGACCTCCTAGGACAGCACCCCCGAGGAAGTGCCCTGCAAGCATAAGTGCAAGAGGAGGCACGTGGACTCCCCTGAGTCCTTAACTGAGGACACGGACTTGGATGAAGGGGAAGGCTCCCCAAGATCACCCCCTGAGGATGTCTCCTTTGGAGACATCATGGAGATGCTGAGGATCAGAGGTGGGTGGTCTGCCCCCAAGTCTTCCTCTGACGAGTCCGTGTTTCTGGAGGCATTCGAAGCAGGCCCGTCTACCTCTTGGGTGTCCCCTCCGGCCGACCCCTTGGTGGACCTTATTACCACCAGGGCGTGGAAGGGCCCGGACACCGTGGAGCCAATACCCAAATGCCCGGACAGGATACTAAGCCCCCCCGCAGACCGGTCACACTGGAGCAAGGGTCTCCCCGTAGATGCCATGTTGATGGCGGCAGCCACGAAGAGGGAACTAGCTCAGGAGAGCCCCTCAGTCCATCCACCAAGCAAGGAGTCCCGCTCGATGGACCGCTTAGGGAAGCGAGTTTTTAGTTCAGTGACCTTCTCAGTAAGGTCTCTGAACTACATGGCACATGTCATCAGGATGCAGCGGGATCTTATCAAAGAATACGTTGCCTCCCCCCCCTGAGTCCATGTCGGCGGAAGACAAACAATTGTACTCCACCCTAATGGCCACTCTGAGATCCATTTCAAATACCTCTATGCGGCTATTGTCCCACGCCACCGAGGGAGCCACTAGAGCTAGCGGAGCAGGCCTAGTCATGAGACGTCAGGCCTGGCTCCATCATTGTGATTTTGCGGAGCCCTTTAAAGCGTCCTTTGCGAACTCCCCTTTCGATGGTTCTGCCCTGTTTGGCAAAACGGTTCGCGAGACACTTGTCCAGAGCGAGAAGGACAGGAAGACATTGTCTGCCGTCGGAGTCCGCTTCTCTGCTCCCCAGCGGTCCTTTTCGAAGAACCAAAAGGGTCAGAAGAAGATGTGGTTCCAGAAATCGCAACATTCCCAACCCGCTCCAGACAACCAGTCCTTCCGTGGCAGAGGAGGACAGGGAGGACGCCGCCCCAGGGGCAGAGGGGCTCAGAGAAATTTTGGGTCCAGAGAACCTTTCTCTGACTGGCCCATGTAGCAGCCCTGAAGGGTTGCCCGACTGCTCCACTCTGGAGGCAGTCGGGGGGCGCTTCTCGGAGCACCTAGCGGCATGGGAGTCCATCATGACAGACCGCTGGGTGCTTCGAATTATATCCAGAGGGTACAAAATCCCATTACTTCATGCCCCCAAATTCAAGAACCTCCCCGATGTACCACCCGATCAGAGGGAGGCTGCAGCTGCTAAGAAAAAGAGCCATCCAGCCTGTCCCCCAAGACCAGCTCTGATTAGGGTTCTACTCCAGGTTCTTTTTGGTGCCAAAAAAGACGGGGGACTTGAGACTAATTCTAGATCTGTCCCATTTGAACCTGTCGGTAACCAAGGAAAAATTCCGAATGGTCACTCTTCAGTCTATTCTCCCCCTTCTAAGGGAGAATGATTGGATATGCTCTATAGACCTCAAGGATACGTACTACCACATTCTAATGGACAGAAGATCCAGGAGGTTCCTCTGCTTCTGGCTGGGTGCCAGTCACTACCAGTTCAGGGTCCTTCCCTTTGGCCTCACCACAGCCCCCAGGGTGTTCACCAAGGTATTAGCAGTGATTGCGGCCCACCTGAGACTCCAGGGAATACAGGTCTTTCCGTACCTGGACGATTGGCTCCTGACCACCCCAACAAGGCATCTACTTTGCTCAGCCAGAGATTTCTTTCTCCGCCTAGCCCCACAGTTAGGCATCACCATCAATGCCGACAAATCCTTTCTGGCCCCGACACAAGCCATAGAATTCATAGGAGCGAGAATAGACACCAGAGATCTACAAGCCTTTCTGACGTCGGAACGACTACGGAATTTGCAACTTCATGTGCGGGCTATCCTCCAATCAGAGACCCCACCGGCGGAATTGGTCCTGAGGGCGCTGGACTCCATGGCGGCAGCGATAACGCTCCTTCCATGCGCCCGTCTGAACATGCGGGTACTGCAATGGACCCTTCTAGTACAATGGTCCTTTCTGTCTTTTCCTCTCCATCACCCCATTGCTATCAGCAAGGCTTGCAGGAGGGCTCTATTATGGTGGCTCCATGCTCCGGACCTCCATATGGGCCGACCCTTCTACACCTCTCCCCCTCTCGACACGGTGACCACGGACGCCTCCCGCCTCGGGTGGGGGGGGACATTATTCAGGCAGGACCGTCCAAGGCACGTGGAACGATACAGAGACCTCCCTGCATATCAACGTTCTGGAGATGAGAGCGGTGCTGTACGAGTTTCAAGCACTTCAGAATCTCCTCCCCGTAGGAACGATTGCAATTCAGTCGGACAACATGTTGGTTGTCTGGTACATCAACAAACAGGGGGGAACCAGGTCTTACCCTCTATGCCGCAAAGCCATGAGAGAGTGGGAATGGGCGATTTCCACCAACCGCTTTCTGATTGCAATGCACATTCCGGGTTGGGCCAACATCCTAGTGGACAAACTCAGCCGCACCCTTCTTACCCCGTACGAGTGGTCTCTCAACCCACTAGTAGCGAAGCAGATATTCGCAATATGGGGGCAACCCTGCTGCGATCTTTTTGCTTCTCCCTCAAACACCAAATGCGACAATTTCTTCGCTCTGATTCCCCCTCCAGGGGAAACCCCAAGAGACGCTCTGGTGCATGCTTGGCTACCCGGTCTACTCTATGCCTATCCTCCTCTACCCCTGATGCTGCAACTCTTACAGAAAGCCTCGCAGTTGGGGAGCAGGATGATCCTCATTGCCCCATTCTGGCCTCAGCAAATTTGGTTCCCTTACCTGTGGTCTCACCTAGTGAATCCCCCTTGGATTCTGGATCCCAGTCCGGATCTAATCTCCCATCCGTTGGACTTACCGACCCCAAATCTGGACAATCTGAAACTGATGGCTTGGTTGCTCCAGTTCCACTCCTAGTTAGGACTCCCGGTATCTCTTCACCAGTCAAAGCCATCCTTGTGGCAGCGCATAAGCCCTCCACCAGGAAAGTGTACCGCAGTAAATGGAAACGTTTCTCCGTCTGGGCGGAGCATCATAATCTAGATCCCTTTACGGCTCCTCTTCCATCCATATTAGACTTCCTAACCGAACTTTTTCAGGAAGGCGCTAGTTGCTCAACTGTCAAAGTGCAAGTGGCTGCCATCTCCCATTATTATGTGGGACATGACACAGGTCCCTTGATGTCAGCCAAATTGTGTAAAACCTTTCTCAAGGGCACCTTTTTGCTTAGACCCCTTATAAAAGAAGCCGTACCACCTTGGGATCTTTCACTAGTTCTTCAAGCCCTGACTGCTCCACCATTTGAACCTGCTGCTTCAGTAGATCTCAAATACTTGTCCTGGAAAACAGCATTCCTTGTAGCCATTACTTCTGCGAAAAGAGTTTCGGAGCTTCAAGCTCTTTCTGTGAAGCCTCCTTATTTGACCTTTCATCCGGACAGTGTGTACCTCAGGATCAGTCTCTCTTTCCTTCCCAAAATAGCATCAGAAACCAATATAAATCAATCCATAAATTTACTGGTTTTCTTTCCTAAATATCAGAATAAAGGAGAGTACAAGCTGCACTCATTAGATGTTCATAGGCAGCTACGTTTTTATACTCATAGAACAGCTGGTCACAGACAATCCGACCAGCTGTTCATTCCTTTGCCAAATTTAATTTGGGGAAAGCAATATCAAAAATATCTCTATCACGCTGGATTTCACAATGTATCCTGTTAGCGTACCAAACTTCTGGGAGACCCGCACCTGAAGGAGTTTGCGCACATTCCACTCGTTCCATCTCTACTTCTGCGGCCTTCAAATCTAGAGTTCCATTGGATGATATTTGTTCGGCAGCCACTTGGGCCTCATCTCATACCTTTATTAACCACTACAAACTGGACGTGATTTCTAGAGGGAGAGCATCCTTTGGCTCTGCGGTGCTCCGCAATATCCTTCCATGATGGCCACCTAAGATTCAGGTAGCTGGGGACTCTGTCCCACAGGTTGCTGACAAATGAAGTCCCTACTTCAGATTAAGAAGTTATGTACTCAGTAAATCAGTCTAATGTAGGAACGCTTAGCTTGCGTTTTTAAAGCTCCCAACAACGAATCCAACAGAGAATAGAAAATTCAACAAATCAATTAGATAAAACAGGAACGTTCTTTAATGCATTCAGTTAGCGCTTTCACCCAACAAGGGCTTCTTCAGACTGTACAAAACATTTGAAAAGCACAGTCCATATATAGTATAACCAATAGACCAATTAGCCAATAAAACAATTAATTAATCAACTTTTTTAAATTTTTTTAAAAACATTTTACCAATATGATGCAAAATAATAGTCAACCTGTGTATATGAAAACAAATATATCTTCAGTATTAAACATATATATAAATAAACATTTAAACTTATTGGACATTTCAATTTTCAACACAAATGCAAATGCTTGCAATTCATATTTAGTCCACAAGATGGTATATCCATAGTGTATGTACGATGTTATGACAGTTATAGGATCCTATTTTATAAATCCATCTATAAGTCTTAGTATAATACATAACATTATATCTAAAAATTCATAATATTAATAGATCTCCCTATATAAATATACTCCATATAAAATGTATATAAAAAACATTTAAACTATTATACTATATACATTAAATATTTCCAACGGAAATGCTTATAATTCATAGTTTATCTACAGCATGGTACTATAACACACAATATATATTTGCTGTTGTAGAGTCTTATTTTATGAAATACCTTATAATTTCATGTAGGTCTCTTGTACCTAACTCATGCAATATGTGTAAGTACCTATCAACTAACAACTATACTATCTGCAAAATATTTGTTGAACAAAAAAGTGTTTAGCAAGGTATAAGCTTGTCCAAAAGATTTTAGATCTTAATGTTTCAACCCTCTTCCTAGTCTCCTTTTCTTTAAAAATGGATGTAGGCTGACTTTATCATTAAGACCAGGGGGGTAGTCAGCCTTACATCTAATGATCCATTTAGTCTCCAATTCCAAAGTAAGAGTTTCTAAGTCCCCTCCCCTAGGGGTATAACTGACAGTTTGTAGGACAAAGAAACTAAAATTGTGTGTACTGCCCCTCACTTTATAATGTCTAGCTAGGGCATTCTGTTCGTCACCTTTCCTCATACTATAATCATGCTCCCTTATCCTTTCTCTCAGTTGTCTGTTTGTTTTACCAATGTAAAACGCTGTGCAGGAGCAACACTGAGCTAAGTAAATAACATTTTCTGTCTTGCAAGTGGTGCCAGTAAAGAAATTAAAGATTCTACCTGAAACCAGTAGTTTAAACATGGTGTCAGTGTTTATAAAACCACATTGGTTACAGTTGTGACATGGGGTCGTATTAGTGGAATATATATGATGCCCATTTCGAGGCTTATGGCATAAAATTCTTTTCAGATTCAATTTATTTTTATAACAAAGCCTAGGTCTCTCACCCACCAAATTATTGATTTCATTTTCTATTCCTAGTACATGCCAATGTCTTTCTACAATAGCTCTAATGTCATATACATCGCTAGTATAATATAATGGTAAACTAACAAATGTATCCCTATATTCTGTTACCTTTATATTACAATTCTCATATGTCTCCGTATTCATTAAACTAGAGAAATACGGTCGAGCTCTTGTATCTCTCATACCATGAACATCTAATATTATTTTATCAACTTGTCCTTCATTATAGTACCTGTCCAATAATCTAGACTTCAATCCTGTTATCTCCTCTCTAAAACCAGCCTCTGTAGGATTGAGCCTTGAGGCTCTCATGATCTGGCCTTTAATCACATTATCAAAAATGTGTTTGGGATGCATGCTGGTCCTATGCAATAAAGTGTTCCTGAAACATTCTTTTCTATGTACTGACGTGTTGACAATGCCATTAGGTAACTTCATAATATGTACTCACCATAACGTTCCATCTGAGTAGGTAGCTTAATTTGTCTGCAACCATCCCCCCCTCCTTCCCCCTGGCCATCAGCGGATCTATGTAAGTTGGAATACCCTTTTTGGGTACATATTGAGGGGCAAACTTGATCTGAGGTCATGGAGGGTTGGCAGGGGATTATGGGTGAGGGGAGGAGCTAGGAGCTCGGATCCATTAGCTATGAAACATGTTGCTGGCTCGGATCCGATATCGGATCCAAGACCCACAGGTTGCAGACAAATGAAGCTACCTACTCAGATGGAACGTTATGGTGAGTACATAACTTCTTATTCCTAGTGCCTCTGTCAAGTAGAGTCACTGGAGTGATCCACGGGGTGAATTTTCTATTTCCCATCCACTCATCAAGATTTCTCTTGAAGAGGACCAGTGAGGTGCTCTGCTTGACAAGTATGGGAAGTCTATTCCATAGCATGGGCAGTCTCTGGGTTATAACCTTGTCCCTCCAGCATGTTCTGTTGATTGTGGTAGTCAGGTTGAGGTCTCTGGAGCGTGTGGTGCGGAGGGGATTGTGATTTCTTTAGATGCAGCATTTCTAACAGAGCTGGGTCAGACATGGCTTTGTAAGTAAAGCAGAGATCGCCTCTAAGTAGGCGATATGAGACAGAGAATAGTTGGAGTTTTTTGAGTCTGTCCATATAGGACAAGTGTTTAAGGCCTAGGATCCTCTTTGTGAGGTACTTTTGCGGCATCTCCAGTTGCTGCAGGTGTCTAATGAGGTACATGCCAAATGAGGCGTTGTCCTCAGTGATTGGCCAAATGAGGGAAGAGTAGAGGGAGACAATGATCTATTTCTTCCTGGATGCAAAACACTTAATAATGAGATGTGCCACATAGCAGGACTTTCTGACCACAGTGGCAATGTGGTGGTCAAAAGAGAGGTTGCTGTCAACCTGTTCCCAGATCTCTTATAATGCCTTCTGTGTTCAGTGGACTACCATCAATGTGGTCATTCAAAGGAACTGGGTTTTCCCCAAAGGGGGTGAAGACACATTTTTTGGCATTGAGCTTAAGGCCATGGTTCTGACACCATTCGTTGGTCTCATTAAGGCCTTTCTGTAGGATGTCAGCATCACTTGGGGACTTAATAATAGCTCCCAACTTGCAATCATCTGCGAGCTTTGTCAGCCAGAGTCCCTTTGTGCTGGCCTGGACTTCAGAGAAGTAGATACCAAACAGGAGAGAACCCAGGACTGAACCCTGTGGGACTCCACTCGTGACTGGTCGGCAGTTTGACTTGGAGTCAGCTACTTTCACACTGTGGATTCTATCTGTGAGCCAGTTTGCAACCCACCTAGTGATATAGGGGTTGATGCCTAGCTTAGTAAGTTTTTCTATGATTCCTGAGTGGAGAATGGTATCAAAAGCCTTGGCCAGATCAAGGTAGGCTGCATGAACCACCTTACTTTCATCCACAGCTCTGGTGACTGACTCAAAGAAATCAACCAAGTTGAGCAGGCATGATCTACTATTCACAAAACCAAACTGTGTAGTTATTTTCATATATTAGCAAAACCTCCCCAAGCTCATTCAGCTAGATCCATGGCTATTTTGTCTGCCTTTGATCAAGAACATCCATTGATGACATTTGTGCAGCAGCTACTGGTCCAAGACACATACCTTTGTTTCATATTACAAATTGGACATCATATCTAGAAATACAGCCTCCTTTAGTTTGGCAGTACTCTGGAATAAGCTTCCATAAGGGCCACTCAAGGTCAGTGTAGCTGGGGATTCTGTCCTGTAAGAGTGGAAGAATGAAAAAGGCATCATCAGATTTATACGTTATGTACTCACCATAACTAGGCATCTGTGTTGTCCATTTTCATTCTTCCTCAACTCCCTTCCCATTCTATCTGGCTGTATCTGTTTCTCTTCTATTATTGGGAAATAGAGCAGCAAACTCAATCTGAGGCAGTAGGGATGAAGTAGGGCATTATGGGTAGTGGGAGGAGCTCAAAAGTTGGATCCGAAATCTGAAGTATGGGGCCAAGTCAGAGCCGAGAATCGGATCCGTAACCCCTAAGTAAGGAAGAATGAAACTGGACAACACAGATGCCTAGTTATGTTGAGTACATAACTTATAATTAAGCCATTAATGAACAGAGAGAATAGGAAAGGACCTACTACTGAGCCATGAGGAACTTCTATACTCTGGGTTCCAAACAATGAAAAATGGTTATTATAGTACACTTGAAAGAATCTGGCTGACTGATAATTCTTAAACCATTTAATGGCATTGTCCCCAAAATTGTGCTTTGAGTTTGAAGAGTAATATTTCATGGTCTCCAGATTGAGGTGCTGGTCATATCAACAAAGATTCTTACAGTTAGGCTTCTCTCATTCAAATTACAGTAGATAATGTTTGTGGCTGAAGGGAGTAAGTTGTGGTATTAATGACACTGTGAAACCCATATTGCCTATTAGAAAAAGGGCCATAACTGTTGATGTGATAAAAAAATGGTTATACAGGAGTTTTTCAAATATTTTTACAATGGCAGAGCGGTAAAAAAGGGCTAGTAATCTTTTTAGTCATTGAGATATGCCATTTCAGGAAGAGGAATTATATTATATTGTATTATATTATATTTTGTGATGTTTATATTATTTCCTGTTGTATTGTTTTTTTCCTTTCTTTATGCATTTTCTGGTGGGCCATTTTGTATGTCTTCTATTATATGTATGCATTTTTGGTTATTGAATTGTATTTGCAGTGTTCTGTTTTACATATGTACAGGTAACTTTAGTTGAATTTCATTTATGCCAGGGTTAGAGTCCATGGCTTTATGTACATCCTCAGTTTTTTGTGCGTATTTTTAGCTTATTTTAATTATTTATTTACATTTATTGAGCAGTAATCTTCAACTAGGAAGTTTTTATATTCAGTGGAGTTTTGATAAGAAAGCTAACATAAATACAAATCTACCTAAAGTGTTAAAACAACTCCTTTGGTGGATAAATATACATACATACATACATAAACAGAGTGAGTACTTTTGTATGTAAGTGCTTCATCCAGCAGTCTGGTGAAGTATTTATTTGCAAAAGCATTCATTCTTGTATTCTTTTTGTGTATTAAAGGAGTTATAGTCCCTGCCTAACCCCTTACACCCTGCATAGACATGGGCTGGGTGTTGAAAGGTGTAGAAATGCACAAACCAAATGCACATGCACCAGCAATGTGTACTTAAGCTGAGGCTCATATGTAACTTACGCACTTGCATGACCAGAGACTAGCTTGTCTACAGCAGTACAAAGACAACTATGCCAGTAATAGCACCTACACATGTGAACTTCTATGCAGTTCATAGAGCTAAGCATCATTTACATAAGAACTTTGCAAATCTGACCAAGGCTTTCTAGTCCACCATTTTAAAAGCTGCTGGATTCTGTGTTTACACGAAAGTCAACGGAAAGTTTAAATTAAATGAAAAAGTTTGTAAATTGCAATGACAGCATAAAATTATTGAAAAAAAAAGCAGTTTTCACTTGATTTTAATGCGACATCTTCAGAATTGGTTTCTGATTTACTGGTGAGGCAGGGAGTATTGTAATATTTGTATGCTTCTACCTGCAAAGATTTGGGATCTGTAAGATACTGTATTTAATACAAATTTCTTTTGCTTCTAGGGTGAGACAGTCTACACTGAGACAGAAAATCTGGAGGCAAGAATAAGTCCCAGTGCCAAAGCTAGTGGACAAAGTCCACACCTCTCCCAGCTGTCTGACAGTGAGGATTTTGGTGGCCTTGAAACCACGAGTTTGCTACAGCATACTGATACTGTGCTACACATCACTGAGGAGAATGGCATGGAGAACCCACTGCTTTCTGGACAGTTCAGCTTCACTCGGATTGAAGTGGGAGATACAGATGTTGATCTAGATGAATCTCATGTCTGAAGAACTAAAACTAAAAAAAACAAGAAAGAGAATTTTAGAGGATTTTGTTGAAGCACCTCGTTTTTACCCAAATCTCTTAAATAGTATCACAACATCTCCATGTCTAGATTTTTCTTTCTTTCCCAATGTGACAGACTGCAGACTGCTTAACAAGATATAGCACTGGGAAACTTGCTGCAGTGTGATCAGAACATCATTCCAGGAGAATTATTGTTAATGTTTTGAGTTAAGAGAACACTGACACTAAAGTCACATGTTGAGTGTTGTGTTACACTTGACGTTTCTGAGTTAATGTGACCTTGGAGATAGTGTATTCAGACATCAGGGGTTTGGGATCTTACCCTCAAATCAGAGGTGTAGGGTGAGGGTGTACCCTCTGAAAAAAGAAGATTTTTTTTTTCTTAATTTTGTGACCCTTTGGGTGTCACTGGATTTTGGGGTGAAGCTCATAATTATTTTACAGTACTCTTTGCTTTATAACAGGGACATCCATTGCACTCTATTCCAGCCAACTCTTAAGCTGGAGCAGCTGTAGTAGCAGAGGAATGTATTATAGTTTTTAGGTTACTGACCCTAAGTACATATTTCACCACACATCTGTTTGATTGCCTTATTGTGACTTTTTTCAACTGTTAAATTAAATTAATAGAGTAGGTAATAAGAGCAGTCTAGCTCAGTCAACATTTATGTATCTTTTTTCTAATGCATAATCTTTGGGGCAAGTTGATTTTACTCTTCCTGCCACCTGGGGATTGCTGGGGGAAAATAGACTGCCTGTATTCAGAGGCAGTTAGATGTACTGCAGAAATCCAAATAAATGTTGTGCCATGTTGTATTTTATTTACCAGCAGTTTTTAAATGGAGAGAAAGCCATACAGCATTAGGCTAGGTGCACACCATAATATTATGGTCGTCAGCCAGGTGCCATGGCCTTAGCATTCAGATAATCCCTCTCTCTCTGAATATAATATACTAAGGTTCATTGATTGATAGCATTTCAGGCTGAGGGCAGCCACAACTCCAAGTATTCATTCAGTAAGTGTTCCCTGTCGATGTAGTTAATGCTTTGTTGATCGAACTGCATACTGCCGAGTATTCACAAAGTAGTAGTATGCAGATCATACATACAATGGGCTTATCAAGAATTACATGTGGAGTGCTGAATAACACCTAGCACAGCTCAGCATTCCACTTGCAGATATTTGTGGAATTACTGACATATCAACAATTGTGCTGTCTCACAGTACACAGTGAGATGGTGGGAGAGAGTTAATTATTTAGTCTTTTCAGCTTTTTCACCTTCTTTGTGAATTTCAAAACCTTTCCATGTAGAAACGCACTTTCATTCTTGTTCAGGCAGGCTGGTCTTTACCTACAAAATATATTTGTGGTGAAAAGAAAAAAATGGCTATTAAAGGAGATTAATATATATTTAACATTTTAGCTTTAGAGGCCTTAATAAGTGTTTATTGTAGCAGTGATGTGTGTTGTAATAGATGCTGCAGTGACCCAGTTTTAAAGGTATATAATCTTCACTCTCATAGCATAGCTCAAAGAGTTAGAATGGTCCCTCTGGGATCAGGAGTCTTCAAGATGGTGTTAATTTGTGCATTTTATTACTTTCTCTATTTTTTTTTTTTTACATTAGATAAACAATAAAACAGTGTTGCCCTGTCTGAATTACAATGATTTAATTAAAGATTAGTATCAACAGAAGTGAGCAGTATTATGTACAATGTAAACATGCTAAAACATGTTTTAAAGGAATTGCTTGAAATATGAAATATATGTAATGGTTTACTATTGAATCTGCAAAATGACTGCTGTTGACTGGCATGTGGTCGAAAAACAATTTTCAAATGGGCAGAATGCCAACTCAGAAAATATCGACTACACTACAGCTAATGGGTAGTGTAGTTCGAGTATCTGAGTTCAGCATTGTGAATGGAGATCGCAGTTCAGTGAGGAACAGGGAATTAACCCATTTCCTCACTGTAGTGCAATCTCTGAGTTGGTATATATAATTTGCAGGAGGCTAAACTCTTGGCTAGGCTTATAAGGGCCTCAGGGCCAATAGCCTAGTAACCTCCTATGATCCTGTGTGTGTGTGTGGGGGGGGGTGCATGGGGGCTTGGCCCCCTCCAAAATAGTAAAATGCACGTACTGTTGACTGTGGAATGTCACTGTATGGTAACCTGCATAGCACCTCCTGCTATGTCGAATACATTGAACTACGGGTGTCGATGTATTCAGTTTTGACTTAGCCACATTTTCTCTGTTCTGGATTCAAGATTTTGTGTCTACCATGTGATCTGTCAACGTATGCAGTTTCATAGTAAACCGTATATAACACATGCAAATACTCAGCTATGTTAAGGTGATTTAAACTATATTCCATTGCAGAATTTTTATGTTTAGATGGAGGGGTTGGAGTAGGAAAGCATAGCTCAGTGTTATAGCCATTTGTTCAAGGGGATCCTCACATGGACAGACTGACTCAGGAATATATGATACTCCTGCTAGAAAAACATAGGAACTTGAGAAAATAATGATTTGAAATGACTGGACCTGCTACAGCAAGTCCTAAAACACAGGTTGAAAAACAGACCTGCATATACCGACTCCGAGATGGCCATTTCTCAGAATATTCCCTTCTCTCTGAGGTATGGTGATTTCAGTGTTGGTATTGTTGGTATATATAAGTTTTCAGGGGGGGTGTGGAGGGGAGCATTTTTCGAGATTTGCTCTTTTCCTGAGTTTTTAGTCTTTTATTTTCGGCTTATTGGCAGTTGGCATTCCTATTGCCGACATTTCAATATGGAGCCGCATAGGAATAATACTAGGCAAAAGTGATTGCAGGGACCTTAAGATGCCTAGATTTATGCATCTTTAAGTATTCACACTTAAATGTTGTTCCTGTTCCTTTCAAGCACTTAATAGTGCTCACCTCCCAAACTGATTAGGCCCATACTTGATAACCCTTGGGTAAGTTTGTGTCTACCCACTCAGTCATCAAGATTAGCTTTAAAGTTGCCAGCATTGTACTTTGACCTGTACTAATAGCTTATTTCATAGCTTGAGAATAAATTGCAGTAGGAACCCATCCCTTCACCAAGACTTGATTATTTGTTGGTGTAGATTTAGGTCTCTAGTGTGTAGAGCCACAGGTTTTGCAAAGGAATAGGAGGTCAAATTGAGCTGGGTCTTTTGCAATTTGAAAAACAAGACACAGATCACCACTATTCACAAATTCAACCCTGGCTTGAGTGTCTTAGCTTTCATTGAAAAAGAAGGTACCATCTAACAGTGGGTACTGGCAATGGGTAAATGCCTTATATTTTCAATGACCCTGTGAATTAAGTTAGTATTAATAGAAAAGTCCAAAGGTAGAAGGCTGTGTCCTATTTTGAGTAATATGAAAACAGTACGAGTACATGACTTCCTTGGGGGAGTTTAAGAAATTAGCGATTAGAGAGATAGAATATATGAGGAAGTTTTTGCAAAAAGATTATCAGAATTGTAAAAAGAAAATTTGAGCTGATGAATGAAAAAGTGAAGATAAGTACTACTTCTAGGAAGTGAGGTTATAGTAAGGAAGTCGGCTTGCCACTAACCTCAGGAAACTACCATGTGTGGACCTTAACATGAGCGAAACAGATTTGGGGCAGGCATGTATTTCAATGATACAGACTGATGTCTGTGTGTGTGTATATCATTTAATTTTCATTGAAGCTCAGCAACTATGGTATTAGTAAGTAAATGTTCCAAAACTAGAGGACACACCAATGGTTTACTTTGAAAATAATGAGTACATGTTCAACAGAATTGGGAATGCCGAACAACAGTTGGTTGATTCCCATTTCACTGATCTGCACTATTGCAAGTGTGCAGTTTAGCGAATGCCACTGTGCATTCACACATATGTGATCGCAGTTATGACTACAGGTCGTGGTACAGTGGAGATCGGGTAATTACCCTTTTCCCCACTGTAGTGTGATCTCGGACTTGGAATATATTATTTGCAGGGGTGTGTGTGGGTGCAGCCCCCCACATGGGGGAGGTTCAGTGGGGCTTGCCCCCCCCCCTGAAAAAATGTGCATTTTTGTGTTGTGCAGTATGTATGTACTGTTGAGAAGTTCAACATCTGTTGGTGTTGTGAAAGGTGCAGGGGAAGGGATATGTCAAATAATGCCAATTCTTCAAATTCTGCATTATATTCTACTTAGTGACTGTGTTCCTCTGCAGATTTTCCGAATTGTGATTCACATGAATGACCGTATTTTGTTCTGGCTTTTGAGATTTTGATATTAAACCAACAACAGCACCTAGTGACCGCTGATTAGAGTTCTGATTCTACAGCACCATTCTAACTTTACTTGTATAGCTCACTGCAAGACTTGTATAAGTGCACATAACTGAATGTAATGTTTATGCTAATGAATAGTTCTCTGTAGTCTGTGTGTGTGTGTGTGTGTGTTATGTTCTACCCATCAGCAGCAGTATTTGCAATGGAGCATGCATGCCCATTGTCAAGGGATGAAACACAAAGTTTTCACATTAATAACTATGTGTTAAATGATTGACTCTTGTAGTTACTTTCTCCAAGTATTTTGGGTTTCTAATACCATGACAGGAGTGGATCCCATTCCTATGTCTGTATGATTAGAGTTCATGAAATTGGTACTATTTCAGTCTTTGATGTTAGATAACAGTGGTCTTCACAGCACCTGCAATATGCCTAGAATTGCCTCCTTCTATAATTCATTTGGGGTTGTGTGTGTTGGTAGCATATTTTTAAGTACACTTGTAAATTCTTTTCTTTTATTAGACCTGCTGCATTCACTACTTTTGGAATTGTCTGGGTATTTTTCTTCTACATTGCTCTTGTTTCTGCTTGTATGTCTCTTTCTGCACATAAGACACTCTAATCACTAGGTATAGCAATTTCAGTGATCGATTTTCATGGACTACTGTATCTGGTTTTCTCATATCTATTTTTGAATTGTTGATGATGGGTAATCCCATGTGATATAAAAGTCATCATTCTCTGTAGTGCTTTGTGGATCATGTTTCTAATGCTTCTCAGCTACTTCTATATTGTAGTGTCTGCACAATACTCGATGCAGCAGTCTCGCCATGTTATCGTGCTTTTCAGTATACTGACCCACTGCCATGAGCATATCATAGCCAGCAACAAGATGTACAACTGTTTTCAGTTCTGTTTCACAGAACTTGCATTTGCTGTTTCTCCACCATTTTCAATGGACTTTGTAAACCAATGTGTACAAAGTCCAGTGCCCTGGTCCATCATTATCAGCCATTCATCTTTAGGTTTAGGTTCACCTCTCCTTAACCATTCTTACTTCTAATCTTGCTCAACATTAGTTTGATCCAAATGATCTCTGTACTTGCCACTATGTTTTGTAGCTTTTCCGTGTATTTTTTTAAAATTTCTTCTCATCTGATCATTTTCTTTGTATTCTTTCTTTTGTTTTGTTTTTTTCAGATCCAGTTGCTGCCTAATTTGTGTCTACTTTTGGTTTGATTTCCATTTCTACTTTATTTCAAAATGCTTCTTTTAACCCAAGGAAAGATTTCATCTTATTATTCTTCTTATGTTTTAAAACTTACACTGTGTTTGGATCTGATGAGATCAACAGGTAATGCATGCAGTCCTGTGATTACGGAAGTATACAAGTAGTCATTCTTGAGAAGGCCCAAACCTCCTTTAGAGCAAAGAATATATAATCTTTGTTTACACTGATTTTTATATTTCATTTTTCATGTCTATCTGATTCAGTACTTTAAAGGGCTAGTCAATCACCCCAGTGCTGTAAGCTACAACTGGAGGAACAGATTGATTTATAGCTTGAACTTTATTCCCAGATGTCAAGGCAGTTTTCATTAACAATTTTCATCTTCTGAAGAATTCCTTCTGAGCTTTATTCGTATTTATTCATGTTTTGTTACCAACCCTTCATCTATTTCCAGATATTTATACAATCCCTCCTGCACAAGGTTCCTTTATGTTACATTCTTGTCCCAGGCTGATATTTTCTTGATGCCACCTCTTTCCTTTTTAAATGTTGCTTTTGCACATTTATCAAGACCAAATGCCATTTTGCCTTTGTGACTAGCCAGATGATGCAGGACCCTAAAGCAATCCAAGCAAGGGTGATAGCTCTTCCATGCTCTGTCAAAGGTCCTGGCATGAGCTGGCTCAGTAAAATGAGAGGACTGCAGACAATATGCAGACCTGTATCCTCCTTTTGGAGTGATGGCAAAATATTTATATTTTGCTTCTGAAGAAAGCTTGGTGGTAGCGTTTTACACCTCAGGGAACTAGAGATGTGAAGTTGTTCTATCTCGCCGTTCATTCTTTACTTATGGGTTCGGAGCGGATCCCTCGGCTCTGATTTGGCCAATTGCAAAGCTCGAGGTCTTCAAATAGCTAGAGGCCAAGTCCCTATCCCATGATGCACCTGGAGTTACCTCAGATCTAGTTTGCCGCTGCAATAGATCGGAGGTTCTGCATTAACTTGGGCCAGTAAAACTGTTTTTCTTATTATTACTTACTGATATTTACATATTTAAATAGTTTAAATAGCTTAGATAGTTTCATAAAGCTCTTACAGCTTTATAGTGTGTGTTACTGTATTTTAGTCCCTTCCCTTACTGTGTTTAAAAATCTTCTAGTTGGCATCTCGTTTTAGGCCTAGTTTAAACTCTTTGCTAAAAACTTTAGTGTGTAGTGTTTTCTGTGTAGCGTGTTTAGCCTTCAGTTTTTTAGGAAAGGCTTAAATTTATAATTACTGTTAGAGTTTTGTAATTAACAGTAAATTTGTCTTGCTGGTTATTTCTTAGGATATTTAGACAGTGTATTATATCTTAGCAGCTATCTTCTTTTTTTTGGATAGCCTGCTCTTATTGTGTGTTTAAAAGTTGTGGTGACAGTAAAGGCTTTTCCTGCAAAATTTATATTTACATTTGCATTTCTGAGTGTGTGTGTGCGTGTGTGTGTGTGTGTGTGTGTGTGTGTGTGTGTGTGTGTGTGTGTGTGTGTGTGTGTGTGTGTGTGTGTGACTTAGCCTGATTTATTAAGGCTTTTGGTAGCTAATTACTGTTAGAATTGTTTGTGTGACAGTAATTCTTCTCCAAGATTTCCAGTGGCTGACCAAGACAAGCACCCCAAGTCTGGGTTTAAGAAGTGCCCAAAGTGTGGCCAAAAGATGTCTCTAACTGACAGCCACGTTAATTGTGTATACTGTCTAGGAGCCCTGCATTTGCAAGACAGCTGTGCTATTTGTCATTCCTTCTCCTCAAAGGTCCTTCAGGAAAGGAAGAGAAAATTTATCGACAGAGGGTTGTTGAAACCTTCATTTCAAGAAGCTTTGAGTGACCAGGATGGATCCAGCAAGTCTTCTAAGATTTCGGACTAAAAAGAAAAATCTAAAAAATCTTTGACTTCGGCTCCACTGCCATTGAAACCGACAGTCTTTTCCTTTTGGAGCTGGTCCCCAGTCTTGGAACCAGTGTCCGAAGCTCCTAAGAGTCCATTACTTCAGTCGGTACCACCTTCGGTGCGCTCTTCTATGTCCTCTATCAGCCTGTCAGATCTGGATGTGGATCATGTGGTGCAGAAGCTGTTATCGGCACTGGCATTGGCAAAAATTTTATCAGCTTCGACCCAAATGGCTTCAGAGCCGAAGACCCTTGCATCAGCTCAAACTATTCCTCCTCTGAGCCATGCTGGTCCTTCAGAGCAAGAGGAGTCAGACCTGATGATAGTGGAACCCTCGGAGCCGACGTCTGCTCCAGTGTCTTCGGCTCCATGCACTCTGATGTCCTCGGTGCCGATCGAGGACTGTAGGAGCTGACACTCTCTAGTCGGGTCTGGGGAGGATAGTCAGACCGACTTGTCGGTTCCGACTCTCCCTTTCGGAGCTTCGGCTTGGATGAGCTCGGTCCAAAAGAACTGAGGATGAGTCAGTTCTCCTGAAGGCTTTTGGGTCTAAGCCCTCCACCTCTTGGGTGTCTCCGCCTTTCGATGAGCTGGTCTCACGAAGGGCATGAGAGTCTCCAGATACTATGGAGCCTGTCCCTAGGAGGCCTAATAAATTCATCTCTGCCCCCTTGACAAATAATTTTTTAACAACTGGTGTTCCAGTTGATGCCATGGTGGTGGCGGCAGCCTCCAAGAAGGAAATGTCTGAGACTTCCTCATCTATCCATCCTCCTAACAGAGACTCCAGGATTATGAATAGATATGGGAAGTGCATGTTTAGTTCAGCGACCTTTGCTCTTCGTTTGCTCAACTATTTAACCCATTTTACCAGGTTACAAATAAATCTCCTTAAGGAGCTAGGAGATACTCTTCAGGGTACAGTAGCTGCATGAGCTTCTGACAAAGTTGCCGCCCAGCTTGCTACCCTCAATTCCATAGTCAACTCATCCATGAGCCTCATATCTTATGCAGCTGATGGATTGAGTAGGGCAACAGGTATAGGAGCTGCTCTAAGGAGACACTCCTGGATGCGCTTGTGTTCCTTCATGGAGCCCTTCAAGTCATCCTTCGTGAACACTCCCTTTGATGGCTCATCCCTTTTCGGGCCTAAATTAAAGGAAACCTTAACCAGGTGTGAACAGGATGGAAAGAATCTGTCTGACTGCAGGGTCTGTTTTTCCACCCCTACCCGACCCTACCCTAAAGGTCAAAGGGGAGGAAAAATGTGGTTGCGAAAAGCCCAAGGAACCTTTCAGGACACATGTGGTGAACCCACCTCCAGAGGCAGAGGAGAGGTCAATAATGGAAGATGCCACCCTAGTGGCAGAGGAGGTCTGCAACACCAGGGCGACAGAGATCACTTCTCTGGGAAGCCCTACCAGCCCTCCTTAAAGGAGGCCCAACTGTCCTGCTCTGGAGGCAGTCAGGGGTCGCTTATCTTTGTATCCAGATGCCTGGCTCAAAATAACAAAAGACAGCTGGGTAAAAAAGTATCATTTCCAGAGGATACATCATCCCATTCACCACATCCCCTCCACTCATAAGAAAAATCCCAGACGTTCCACCCAGTTACAGGGAACAGAAAACAATAGCGGTCCAAACGTTGCTAACAAAAAGAGTCATCCAACCAGTCCCAGCAGACTAGACAGGATCTGGAACTTACTCAAGATTCTTTTTGGTTCCAAAGAAGACGGGGGACTGGAGACCCATATTGGACCTTCAGCAGACTGAACAAATATGTAAAGAAAGAGAAGTTCCGGATGGTCACACTTCAGTCTATACTTCCCTTCTTAGGGAAAGACAATTGGATGTGCTCGATAGATCTCAAGGATGCATACTACCACATAAAAATGACCAGGCCATCCAGGGATCATCTATGCTTTCAGCTGCGAGACAATCATTACCAGTTTCGAGCCCTGCCCTTTGGTCTCACTACAGCCCCCAGAATGTTCACCAAATGCATGGCAGTGGTCACGGCTCAGCTGAGGCTTCTAGGATTCCAGGTGTTTTTGTACCTAAATGATTGGCCCCTTACTGCCACCACCAGGCATCAACGCATTCAAACCAGGGAGTCGACTCTGTCACTCTGCAATCAATTGGGCATTGCAATCAACTCAGAAAAATCTGCCTTGTTGCCATCTCAGCATATCGCTTTTATCAGGGTAGAATTGGACACCACCACCACCACACTAAGGCTTCCAATAGAAAGAGTCTTTCTTCTTCATCAGCATGTCAGTGTTCTGATAGCAAAAGACAGAGCACCAGCATCAGAAGTTCAGAAATTATTAGGCATGATGGCAGCAGCAATTTTAGCCATACTACTAGCTCGTATGCACACGCGGATACTACAATGGCTGTTGTTCACTCAGTGGTCTTACCAAGAGCTTCTCATGTCTCACACTATAATGATCACAAATTCCTGCAAAAAGGACCTTCAGTGGTGGTTGACCTCACTTCATGTCACGATAGGACGCCCATTTATGCTACCCCCTTCAGCGGCCACAGTGACCACGTACACTTCCCTGATAGGGTGGGGGGGACATTTTCAGGGAAAGACAGCCCAAGGTGCATGGACCGATCATGAAACACATCTGCATATCAATGTCTTGGAGATGAGATCAGTACCTTTGGCATTGCAGTACTTTCAGTACTCTCTTCCTTTGGGTACAATTGCGATTCAGACAGACAACATGTCGGTGGTCTGGTATTTGAACAAACAAGGAGGAACCAGGTCTTACCCCCTTTGTCGCAAGGCTCTCAGAGTATGGCAGTGGGCTGTTTCCACCCAGCGCTTTCTGTTTGCAACGCACATCCTGGGGAAATCCAATGTGATTGCAGACAAGCTGAGCAGGGCAATCGTGTTGCCCAATGAGTGGTCCCTCAAGAAAGAAATAATGGACAGGATATTCTACAGGTGGGGCCAGCCTTGCTGCGACCTCTTCGCCAGTCACATGAACACGAAATACAGAAGCTACTTTGCCATGATTCTCCTCCGGGAGAAGCCCCAAGGGACGCACTCATACATGATTAGCCTCCAGGTCTCCTTTATGCATTTCTACTAATCCCGTTGATACCCAAGGTTCTACAGAAAGCAAAAACCCTGGGAAGGACCATCATTCTAATTGCCCCTCATTGGCCTTGTCAGATTTGGATCCCCTTCCTTGGACTTCATCTTCTATAGTACTCTTGGATTCTGAACCCAGTTCCAGACCTTCTGACGCACTCGTCGGGGGAACTTCATCCCTCTCTGCAGTCTCTGAAGCTGACAGCTTGGCTGCTCCAATTCCCATCATTGCTGGGTTCCATAACCTCTCCAATGAGACAAAACAAATCCTTTTATCCTCTCATAAATCTTCTACTAGGAAGCTATATTTTAGCAAATGGAAAAATGTTTCTATATGGGCCTCTAAAATAATATTGATCCTTACCAAGCCCCTATGGTCTCCATTTTGGAGTTCTTGACTATGATTTTTAATAAAGGAGCTGCAGCAGCAACAGTTCGTGTTCAACTGGCTGCTATTTCTAATTTTCATCTTGGATTTGAAGGATTGAATATCATGTCTCACAAGTTATCCAAGGCCTTTCTCAAAGGGACTTTTCATATTAGACCACCTGTGAAATCTCCCTAGTCTCCATGGAATCTAAATTTTGTGCTTTCCTGCATAATTCTTCTGCCATTTGAACCAGCTTCCTCTTGTGACCTCAAATGCTTGTCATGGAAGACCATCTTTCTGGTAGCTATTACTTCTGCCCGCAGAGTGTCAGAGCTTCAGGCTTTATCCATCAAGCCTCCCTATTTGATATTCCATGCTGTCAGAGTCTCACGTTGAACAAACCCCTCATTCTTGCCCAAAGTTTGCACTGAAACCAATATCAACCAAATTATTGATTTGCCAGTCTTCTTCCCCAACCATTCGAACAATTTAGAGTGTATGCTGCACAAACTTGATGTTCACAGACAGCTCAGATTTTATTTGGATAGAACAAAAGATTTCAGAAAATGAGACCAGCTTTTTGTTTCATTTTCAGACTCCAGGAAGGGCAGACCAGTGGCTAAAACAACTATGTCTAAATGGTTATCTGATTGTATCACCTTTGCCTATTCAGCTGCCAATATGCCTTTGCAGCATAAGATTAAAGCTCACTCAACCAGAGCAGTTTCTACATCATCTGCCTTTTCTGCCAGACTTCCCATTAATAACATTTGTGCAGCAGCCACTTGGTCAAAACCTCATACCTTTATCACCCATTACAAAGTTGACAAGACCTCCAGGGACAGGGCCTCCTTTGGATCCACGGACCTGAGAAATATACTTCTGTGAGCCACCCGAGACTGATGGTGCTTGGGACCGCTACCCATCAGTAAAGAATGAAGTACTTACCATAACATTCCATGTGAGTTGTTCATCTCGCCTTCATTCTTACGTCCCTCCCTCCAACCCCCTCCTGACTGTTAGATGACCGAGATGCTGGATCCATCCTGGTTTCTGAATCCATCTATACCCTTTCTTGGGAGTGAAGAATGACATGTGGTATTATTTTACACAGCAAACAAGATCTAAAGTAACTCCAGGTGCATCATGGGATATGGACTTGGCCTCGAGCTTTGCAATTAGCCGAATCGGAGCCGAGGGATCGGCTCCGAACCCATCAGTAAAGAATGAAGCTGAGATGAACAACTCACATGGAACGTTATGGTAAGTACATAACTTCTTTTTCTTGGTGAATGGGTTGATTTGTGATTTCTAGCAGATGTGTATGACTTCATGTAGATACGTGTGTGATGCTGAATCCTTAGGATATAACAGGGGACACGAAATAAATCAAAAGAGACTGTCTGAACCTTTACCTGCTGTTTATGTGTACTAATGTTAATGCACCATTTCATAAATGGAGAGAGAGAGAGAATGTTTTTGTACATTACTGCCTGGTGTGAGGGGGCATTTCTTAAGTGCTTAAAAAACTGTGACAGATAAGCCTGGAAGAATGGCAAGTCCAAGGTGGAGACATTTACCAGTGCATCATTATGTTCAAGCTTTGCTAAATGCTACATATTGAATAATGCTGACTTGGTTAGTTTTTCATGATTTTCAGTCTGGGTGTGCAGTATTTGCAACACAACACTATTGCTTTATTATGTTGTGTTTTGCATTAACTTCTCTTGTGATGAACATTAGGCAGTTAACTTCTACAAGTACATATGCCTTGATCAGATTACTTTCTTCTGAGAAAAAATTGTATAGGTTCATGTGGTGGATGGGTTTCATATTTTTCTTAGCATTAATAGCTTTGCTAATTAACATTTTATAGGTAGCTCCATTTTAGTATGACATACTGAAAGAACCAAAGAGGTTTGCCTATGTCAAAGATCATTGACACTAAACTACTATTTTCAAAATACTCCGTATTGCTTTTACCTTAAGTAGCAAGACATTTAGTTACATTTTTCTGAGGATTGAGATTTCTCCTAAATGTGGGTCTTTCATTATGAAATTATTGGTCTTAAAGCATATGCCTTATTAATGGTCATATACCTACTGTCTTCGATTATCATGTAAAATTTTATATGGTACCAGTCCATTTTATTATGGCACTGCGTTTAGATGACAGACTTTGCCATTACTGGATAACATTTTTTACTTTATCTTTTTTCTTGTTTTTAAATAAGAAGAAGATAAAGAGAAACATTGTACAGTCTGTGCCATGAAAAGTCTAATATGCACTCACCACCAAATAAATTATTGAGTATACAGAATCTAAAAACAAGTTAATATGCGGGTCTCCCCATGCTCCCTTTCTGTACACTCCACTGAAACAGTTTTGAAATTCCACCCCAGTCCCCTAGATAAAGTCTTTCCATTGAGATGTCCTGTTGTGTTTTAGGCTGTTCCAGCCACCCAGTCTATTTTTTTTCTGTTTTGGGGACTAGTCTCACTAAACAGTTTCCTAATACACTTTGTACTTTTCACATGCAATACATCTATGTCTTCTGCTTCCTCACTTTTGCATGACTTTGCATTTCTCGATTTCACCCATCCTGCCATCAGTACAGAACCTAGTCTCACATCTCTAGGCAACATCTTCCTCTACCAACCCAAACTAAACAGTCACATTTTCCGAGCCTCTTCCATACTTTTTGGCTTTCTCTACAACACTACATAGCTGCTTTCCATAACTGGATGATATCTCAACAGCTCTATCACATATGCATATATGCGTATTTCACACTGCTTATCTACAGTGAGAGCAAGTGTCACATTGCAGGAATCCTTCTATTTTAAGACTACCAGGTGTTTGCACCACCTGTTTACCATTTCATCTATGTTCCATAAATTGATCTTGCCACCCTCAACCACTTAAATAGTAATTTCCTCCAACCAGTCCTCTTTACTGGGTAATCTTTAAACCGAAAGCGAGAGCTGTGGAGTATTCCCATTTACATCTTTTTATTAGTCTTCTTAAATGGTATTTACTTTTTATTCCAATACACAATCCAAAGCACCATAACATTGTAGAAAATCATCACACAGGACCTTCTTTCAAGAGACTTGAATTACATATCCTGCACAACAACTACTTCCTGTGGGAGACATTTTTTTTTCCTGTCATTTGATAATTCAAAATCAGTTTTTACTGCCTCAATATATCCTCTTTTCTGATGTGATTTTCTTTACTAGAATCATCCATGAGTTATCTGTATCCACCATCTGGCACCACAGTTTTCTAGGTATTTAAGTGTGGCACATTTTTCCCTGATAACCAAGCCCTTACCTTACAAGATCCTTTCAATACATTCTTTATACATTCTTATTCTTGGCAGTAGTTGTTGTAGGCCACCTTTGCTAAGTGTACTCACCCTCTCATAACAAATGTCTCTTGTACATTCCTTTCTGATATGTGGTTCCTCTTATATATGTTGCCCCTTTTCAGTCCCCTTGGTACTTGGTTCATAAGGTACATAGGTGTCTACGAGGCTAATGGTCACAAGGACCTTTTAAGGCTAGCCATGCATCCCAAATGTCTGACAAGTTCTGTTACCCTTGATAAATATAAGCAAGGGCTTGGGAGATGAAATATTCTACAAGCAAGGGCCTGGAAGAGGAACCATTTATAGGCTGCCTGTTTCCATTAGAAACATAGGTGCCACACCAAGGATGAATTTCCTGTTCCCCATCTAGTTGTCCAAGTTACACTTGAATTGGGTTAGGGAGGAACTGTGATTCACATGGATGGGGGAGCCTGTTCCAGAGAAGGGTAGTCTCTGGGATACATATCTGTCTCTCCAGCAGGTCTTATCTATATCACAGGCAAGGTTTAAGTCTTTAGAATAGGTAATTTTGTTAGTGTTTGTTTTGCTGATATGCAAGAAGTCCATCAGGGTTGGGTCTGACAATGCCCTGTGTACCAGGCATAGATCTCCCTTCAACAGCCTGTAGGAGACAATACAGGGATAGGACCTTGAGGTGGTCTGCCTAGGACATGTTACTTATGCTCTGTATTCATGTAGTGAGGAACCTCTGTGGATGTTCCAGTTGTTGGATGTGTCTGTTTAGGTACATATCAAAGGGGCATTGTACTCAATGACAGGTCTGATGAGTGCCGAATACACTAGAACAATGAACTCCTTAGACCTTCATAGATGCCATACCTTTGTTTATAAGTTGGACAACATAGAATGATTTCTTCACTGCTGTAGACATGTGATTGATCAAGGATAGATTACTGTCTATGTGTGTGCCCAAGTCCCTGAATTCTGGGTCACCTCTTAGGGGTGTGTTGTCAATATGATAACTACCAAGGGTGGATGATTTCCCAAAGGATACTGTTATGTAGTACTTGGTATTTTGTTTTAGTCCATTGCTGTGATTCCAGTTATTTGTTTGTGTCAGCCCTTCCTGGATAATATTTATGTTGGTGGGGGATTCTATGACTGCTCCTAATTTGCAGTCATCTGCAAATTTAATTAGCCAGAGGCCATTGACATGGGCTTTGACTTCAGAGAAGTAAATGCCAAAAAGGAGCAGTCCCAGCACTGATCCCTGAGGGACTCCACTTGTGACTGTCCTCTTTGTAGAGGTGAACTTCCCAATTCTAACTTCTTGGGTCCTGTCTGTGAGCCAGGTGGCTATCCACTATGTGATATAAAGGTTTATAATACACAACAGCAGATAAATCCACAGGAAATACACTCAGGAGACATCAACTGGAAACAAAACTCCAGATTTAATGGTGCTTCTGATACCTTGGCAAACATCCTTCAAGGAATAACATAAGCCACCATCCCTTCCCATTTTATATCAAAAGTGCTCCTAATTAATCAATTAATCTAATCCTTCAATTAATAATACAAATTAAGCCTGCATAAATAAACATACCCATATACAAAAAAACTTTTCTTTCAAAACATTGAAAATCAGCACATATTTTAAAGAACATTATAACATTACACATTCAAATTCACATCAAGATTCATACCTTTAGGTTTTAAGGTGTTATCATTTAATATAAATCGACTTTCTGTTTTTAACAAACTGGCTAAAAAGTCACCCCCTCTAGCAAGAAAAGATGTAGCCAAAATAGTAAAAAAGAAACTGACACCAGAACCCCCATGTACATTAACAAAATGTTCAGCTACTGGGCTATCCAAATTCCTATTTCTTATATTGGTTTGTCCTATATACCATCTCACAGGAGTGCACCCACACCCTATAATATAAACCACCCCACAAGAAGTGCATGAAAACCTCCCCATGGAACGAAATAACCTTCCATTAATATTCCTACCTGAAATGTTCTTAATTCTAGAAGAACAAACTTTACATCTTCCACAAGGGAAGGATCCCACACTAGCCCTACAAGTAGAAACATTTTTCAAATTTAACAACTCTCTCAAATTTAAATATCTTTCATAAAAAAATGTGACGTGAAGGAAACAAACACTTTAATTGCTCATCTTCACACACTGCTGGCCACAAATCATTTACTAATATTCTCACAGTATTAGAAAATGTGAAAAATGTGGTTACAAAAACATTTTTTTATTCTGTCTTTCAGTATCCTGAACAGGAAAAACACCTTCTAGAACAACCATAACTATTACTACTCCTATTAACACTACCCCCCCCCCCCCACATTTAACACACTCTCCTTAGCTTTTTTCAGGCTATTACTAGAATAGCCACATTGCAATAATTTTTGTTCTACCTTCAAAACTATTCTACAATTAACCTTTTATCAGAAGTATTGTAATAAATCCTTTAGAATTCTCCCCTAGGCAATGCTTCCATCAAGTGTGATGGATGCATGCTACTAGCCTGTAAAAAAAGCAGTGGGTTTAATTTGGGGGTTATGTTCCACCTTCAAATTTTCACCAATATAAAATTCCCATCCAAAAATTTAATGTTCCTTCTGTCCACACTGAATGTAAACTGCAACCCCAGTTCATTCTGATTCAGCTGATCAATAAATACTGAAAACTCTTCCAAATTACCCCTACAAACAAAAATCAAATCAGCAATATAACGCCTAAATAAAATAACTTTATTAACAAAAAATTCCATAGGGTAAATATAGCTATTCTCAAAAAAGGCCATAAAAATAATAGCGTAACTGGGGGCAAAAGAAGCCCCCATCGCAGTACCTTCTTTCTGCAAATAATGTTTGTTTGTGTCTTTCGGCTTTTCCCAGTAAGGGGTCGCCACAGCAGAACTCCGGTCCGCTAATGATTGGTAGTTGATTTTTACGTGTCGAGTTACCAGCCCTGACACACAACCTTCAACGAAGGTACACCCATTCACGCATATCTCCACGCCGAAGACGCTCTAGCTGAGAATCGAACAGGACAACGTCTTACTGTGAGGCGACAATGCTACCGCAGCACCACCACCTCTGCAAATAATAATCCCCCCAAAATAAAAATAATTATGTGTTAAACAAAACTCCAACAATTCTATCAAAAAGGCTGTCCGTGGTCCTTCCCCTAACGTCTACTGAACTGCTTCTAATCCCCACCTTCTCTTAATATTGGTGTACAAGGCTTTAATATCTACTGTTGCCCAATATAAATCTTTATACCATTGAATTTTCCTCACTTCCTCACAAATATTAGCTGTACACTTAATATGAGAAGGAATTTTTGTTAAGAAGCATTTTAAATGAAAATCCAACAAAATCCCAACATTTTGCAAAAATGACCCCACACCTGCCACAATTGGTCTACTCGGGGGGGGGGGGGGCTCATTCATGTTTTTATGCAGTTTGGGATGGCATAAAAAATAGGGTCTTTAGGAAATTTGACAAACAACTTACTCACATCCCTATCTAAAAAAAAGCCCAATCTTTCACCTTAATCCAAAATATTTCTTAACTGTCGAAATGCTTCCTGGGGTTGTTTTATCATTTTTTCATATTCTGGTTCTACTAACAAGTCATGGACCATTTTTTCATACTTGTCTTTAGGAAACAATACCCAATTACCCCCTTGTCTTCCTGACAAAAACTATACCAAATTCCTGACTTCTACATTGATTTAAAATTTCCCATTCATCTTTAGATAAATTATAAACTTTTCTAGATTTAGCAAACTTTTGGTATTCACATTCTGCTTTTTTACATAAAACCTTTTCAAAACGTTGTACTACATGAGAACATCTAGGAGGAATAAAGGTACTCTAACTAGAAAACTAGGGAACCATCAATTTCCCATAACCAGTAATGTAACCAGTATTCCCAATCCGAGGAAAGTGTGCCAATAAGACCAAAAAACATATACAAACAAAGGCACACAACTGGAGAGAAAGCACAATATAGTCCAGAAGGCTTTATTAAGTAAAATTAACGCCAACAAAATGGATAACTCGTTTTCGTCCAAACTAAGTCAGACGTCCTCAGATAAGTGATTACCCATAACATTCCTTAAAAATCAAATTTGAAAAATTTTTAACCAATCCAATGGTACCAATTAATGTAAGTCATTCAAAAAAACCTAGTAAATTAATAAACGTCTAAAGTGTCTTAAGGTTTTCGTTTCCAAAGGTCAAAAAAATTCAATATGCATTTACTCATGTTAAAAAAAATCTAATTATTATAAATATAAAAAATATATATAAAAAATGATTTTATGTATATAAAAAGTTTTTTTCATAAAAAGCATTATAATTTAAAACAATTTATAAATGCTACCATCTAGTGGCCAAAAAATAGAACGCATTCAAAAAGACAATGAAATATAAAATGAATAGATATCTAGTAGGGAAATACTGAAATAGGTGCACATTATTACATAATAAATGATAAATAATAAGTTACAATTTAGCTGCCCTAAGCTTTAAAAGGGGAACAGTACTGATATGTTCATTGAGCCCCGGTAATCTCCCAGAACCAAGGATGATGTGCCAAAAGAGCTCCCGGTATTCTAGACTGGCCTCCCAAGAGCCGCCGCTAATGTCCATAGGAACTTACTCAACTACAAAAAATGCAAAATTAGCACCTGTACAAGTCAAAGTATGCTTGTACAAGGCATTTTTCTCATTAGATGTACTGATATCATAGTAGTGCTCATATATAAGCTTCCTCAGCCTCTGCTCTGTTTTCCCTATGTAAAATGCCTGGCATAGCAAACAGGAAGCCAAATACACAACACCACTAGTATTGCAGTTGGAAAAAGCACTACTAAACATGTTCCTCTCTCTGCTAGTAATATGTATTCTGTCACAAACAGCAATGTGCACAAACTCCACACCTGTAGGTACCTTTTTTCTTACCTCCAGTCCCCCCAAAACATGAGGTATGGGACTCAAAAAGATCCTTGAGGTTCCTACCCTTCCTATATACAAAATTCAAGTGCTCTTTCCCCAAGATGTTCAAATCTGTGAAGTTAAGGAATTTCTCCCATTCCCTGTTTATGGTATGTCTCACCAAAGGTGCATTACCTCAAAAATCCATAGGCAGCCTCAAAAATCCATAGGCAAAATCTTATTGATTAATTTACCATCGTCCACTTTTTTGGTAATAAAAGTCTCTAATGGACCCTTCCCTAACAAGAGAAAATAAAGGTCAACTCTCTTTAGTGAAACTTCCTCCCTAAGCTTTTTTACCAAATTGGGGGGATATCCCCGTTCATAAAATTTTTTTTCTAGTATGTCACATTCAATTTCAAAAATCATCATTGTTGGAGGTCAAACGACCCACTCTGATAAACTACCCCTTAACAATCCTTATTTTTTGATATAGAGGATGTGCACTATAAAAGTGCAAGTATGAGTTGGGAAAAGTGTCTTTACGAAAGACAGTAGACCTAAATCCTTGATCTACCTTGTGGATACTCATATCTAGGTAGTCCATTCTGTCATGTGAAACCTTGTGTGTAAAAGCCAAAAAATTAGTAGTGTTGCCACGAAAGTCTAAAATCCTTCCCAGTTGGTCCTCTGAATCTGTCCAAAAAAGACAGATATCATCCAAAAATCTCTTATAAAAAGACCAACATCCCTTGAATTCGGAACCCAAAACAAACTTTCTTTCCCACCACGACAATACAATATTGGCATAAGTGGGGACACAATGGGCTTCCATCACAACACCTGTAATCTGATGAAAAAATTCACCAGCAAAAAACAAAAAATTACTTTTCAACACAATTTCCATCAAACACAATATCACATTTAAATGGTGTGAATAGACATCCTTTTCCAATAAAGCCTCTTCCAGCCATTCCAACCCAATCTCATGGGGAATAACCAAAAAGAGGTCTTTGATATCAATAGCGACAAACAGCAAATTTTCAGTGTTTAAGTCATGATCAATACATCTTGGAAAGTCCCAAGAATCTTTAAGAATCTCATTTTCAGTTCCCCACGTGGCTTTTAATGTTAAGTCTATATACTTAGCCAAATGGGCAGTTTTAGAGCCTTCGGCAGAGACAATGGGTCTCAAGGGGGGGGGGGGGGTCCGTCAGGTCCTTATGGACCTTGGGGATACCAACAATTCTAGGTACCCTGGATCTACTGTTGACTAAATAGTTGTGTATTTCTAAATCAATAAGCCCTTCAAGCAGTAGATCCTGAAGTGCTAAGTCAATCTTCTGGTAGGCAATATTGATTTTGTTTCTCGACACACAAGTATAGGTACATGTATCCCCCAAATGGTCCATCATTTTCACCTTATAATTGATTAGATCCATAATAACAGTGCCCCCCTTATCCGGTTTCATAACCCGGATGTTCTTATCTCGTCTCAAATGCTCAGTAATAGCCCATTCATCTCTACTAAGGTTAAAACCACATTTTTGTTTAGGGATTGTAGACCTAAGTTCCTTTTCAACAGCTGCCTCAAAGTTCACCGACTGAGGGTGTAAGGGGGGTTTAAATATACTTCTTCTCCTAGTTTTAGCATTCTTAGTGGTACCACAAGCATTGTTAAATGTTAGTTGTAGGTTAACTTTGCGCACAAAGCTCTTGAGGTCCAAAATTATTTTCGTCAAGTCACACCTTCTATAGATGCAAACTTAAAGCCTTTAGAAAAGAGGTTAAAATGTTCAACAGTAAGGTTAATATTACTATAAGTAAACATATGATAACCTCCATAAGTGTGTTTAATACCATCAGTTGTAATATAATGTGAATGGAAATCAGAACCTTCCTTTTCCGCGACCCCCCCCCCTCCGTTTCCCACCACGAAAGGAATGCTTGTGGTTATAATAGTGTGGCTTTTGATTCCTAAGTCTCTCAGATCTTCGAGGAATCTGCTGCCCTGGGTGGTCCCCACTCAAGGGGTAATCAGTATAAGGACCAACAGTATCAATACTGTGCACCATATTTCTATCCCTATTTGGTATGGGGTAACATTTTTTTCTACCTATATTCTAAAATGTCCCTGTTTAACTTCTTTACCTTTCGTTTGACAGCCAGTGAACATTTTTTATCCACATTCTCCCAAATACTATAATATTTAAATTTTTCAGGCTCGATAGCAAATAGCAATTCATAGCATATTTATTTAAATTTTCAATCGGTAAATTTAACTTACTCATAGTAGTTTTATTCTGTCTAATAATAAGCTTAACAACATCCAAACCACATTGATTAAAAACTTCAATCAACTCATTGAAAATATCAGAACCTGTGTCAATGTTGTTGGAAAATTTGTATACCCTTAAACCCTTGGGGACAATACCCCTGCTTAAGCACTCCTTGAGATAGTCATTATCAACACACAGCATTTTAAATGTTGTCAATAAGTGAGACAGTTTACCTAAACAAGTGTGGTAACTTTCCCCTTCTTTAACAGGTTCAGTTGTATCAAAAACATATCTAGTGATAAGCCAGCTTTTAAAGTCCCTATTTGTCCCAGCCGAAGCTGTATTATTAGTACAGTCACCTTGTCCGTTGCCTCAATCAAAAGTACTACTAGGTACAGCGTTGTTGCAACCAATAGAAATGGTATCAGGGTGAGGGAAATTCAAACATCCCAGGCTGCCATCACCGTGTACTTGATTGTTGGAAGCAATACTACCCGGGTTAGCTCGCCCCACAGGGTCGCCTACACAAGAAGAAGCTGCATGAGGCAAAATAGCTTGTAACCCTTCCTGGTTACACGGAATAGATCCAGTCATTAGCAAGCCGGGCAACAAATGTCCGATAGGGGTTAGAAATTCCACCAGGTGAGACAGCTGGCCAATAAACCTCCTAGTTTCCCCAATGTCATTGTTCCTTTCTCCCAAGAGTGGAGGTGAGGATTCAAAGCACTCAATATCCCTCCAAAAAGCCCAATAAACACAAATCCAAGGAAAGTGTGCCAATAAGACCAAAAACCATATACAAACCATATAACCAGTATTCCCCTCATCCTCATTATCAGAAAAATTAAACAGATTTTCATATAAAGACATGTCAAGCAAAGAATCTTCATTATTAAACATTTTAACATTTCCAGTGTCATTAAATATATGTTTGCCTTCAAAATACACTTTTAAATGCAATTTCCTACAAAAATTTTTAATGTCCAAAATGACATTTGCCAGAGATGGAAAACACATAGGAACAAACTTGCTTCCTTTCAATAATAAACTTTCCAGTTCTTTGGTTACAGTGGCATTCGACAAATTTATGATATGCAGTTGTTCAAACACACAAACCTTGCTACCCTCCATTTTACCACAAGAAAAAACATTTGACGCTGTTTGCTTTTGAAAGTACTTACTGAATGCCACCCGTGATAAGTCCACAATAGCTGCATCATTGTCATGCCGTAAATACACATTTTCATGATTTCTTTCTCCCCCCTCTGTTTTTCCGATTCTGCCCCTTATCTTTTTGTTGAAAATCCTTTTGTAATGATTGTACAGTTTCATTTAATTATCGAATATTCTCAAATGAAATGTTCTTCTTCCCCATCTGCATTTCTGATCCGTAAGATACAGAAGAGTCATTTGATGTAAAAGACCTATCACCAACGACTTTGGTGATTGCTTGCCCTCTTCTGCCTGGTTTCTGTTGCCATAGGAATACAAGATCCTTACTAAAGTCCATAATGTCACGGTTGAGTTTCTTTTTCTTTCGTTCCATAACTTCACTCTCAACCTTACCCAAATGGACTTTAATGCCCTTCATACGTGGTGGGGGATTCTGTGACTGCTCCTAATTTGCAGGCATCTGCAAATTTAATTAGCTAGAGGCCACTGACATTGGCTTTGACTTCAGTGAAGTAAATGCCAAATAGAAGCAGTCCCAGCACTGATCCCTGAGGGACTTCACTTGTGACTGGCCTCTTTGTAGAGGTGAACTTCCCAATTCTAACTTCTTGAGTCCTGCCTGTGAGCCAGGTGGCTATCCACTATGTGATGTAAGGGTTTATACCTAAACACTTTTGCCAGCAGTGCCCGAGTGGGGTGTTGTATCAAATGCCTTGGCCAAGTCAAGGTAGGCAGTGTGAACCATTTTGCCCTCATTCTTTGTCTTGGTGGCCCTTTCAAAGAACTCCACCAGGATGAGTAGGCATGTGCTGCCCTTGACGAAACCAAATTGGGTTGGGTCCAGTGTCTGGAGGTTTTCTATGTCATTATTGATAATTTCCATGATAATTCTTTCTATGGCTTTCCATATGAGACTAGTGAGAGTTATGGGTCTGTAGGTGGTCCATCTTTGTGCAGAGGGATGACTGTTGGTGTTCTCCATTCATGAGGCAAAAGCCTTTTAGGAAACTATAGTTAAATAGCAATTCCAGATGGCCTGATAGGTCCTGTTTCATGCTATTTAGAAGGAAGGCATCCAGGGATATTGTTTGGGCTCATTGATGCAGTGCCTTCATGTATTTAAGTAAAATTTTTCTTTATTATAGCACTTACCTGTTAAATGTCTTACCATCTCAAAAGACGCATTTTAAATTAATGAGCCTGCCTACCTTATACTAACCATGATTCCGTAGTTTTCATTAAAGTACCATGTAAATTAGTCCCCATTAGGTTACTGTTTTATGAGAAGAGATGTTAAACAAACATGGAGTTCAAAGACTTGAACTACAAGATTACTTTGTGTTTAATCCCAAAAATACTGTTCATGGTAGGACATTGTGTATTAATATATACTGTGATTTGCTGCTGTCTACATTTGTTGTTGTTAGGTATCAAGTGTGCTTGTGTGTATATCCATAGATGTCAACTGCTTCCTTATGTTGTCAAGGAAGCTGATTATGTTTGTGTAATCATGACATTAGTTGTATTTGTGTCATATTATGGAAATGATCCACTGTTAAATCATGTATGTTTCTGAAACAAAATATTTAATTATCAAAATAAAATAAAAACTAACGCCTTTGAATGTATATTATTGCTTGTGATGGTGGTTTTATATCTGCTACAACTTTTTCACTTTGCTGACAGAATCTGTTCATCTGGGTACATCCTATTTTCAGAGAAAAGCTATAGAGAAACAATATCTGCAAGATGAATACATCGTTATGTATCTAATGTAAATTAACTTGGCAGGTAGTTGGAGATATGGCATACTATTTAACATGTCACAATTTATGTTAGTGAGATTGTCATTGCACACATGGTTCCTCACAGAAGCAGTAAATGTCTTCCGTTATTTTTCATACAATTTTTTTTGATCCAGGCCTGGTGAACTTTGAGGTAGGTAAGTCTAGTAATTATTTTTCCTTCAAAGAGATCAGCAGTCCGGACTATTGGTTCTGTAAACCAAAAATGGTTGTTCATTTTTATTATCAATACAAAATGTTGGTTCTATGAATTAAAAATGGGTGTCCATTGTAAAGGGGAAGTTGGAGTTACTTGACTGTAGTTATATAATTAATGGTGTGTGGAGCTCCCAAAAGTGCATATCAGAGATGAGCTTTGCAGGTGCAGTAAGGACTTAGATAAAAATTACCCGAATTCCATTTGGTGCTTTTGGCATTTACTCTAAACAACATTTTAGTAATTCATTTTAGTTAAGTAACACAGAACCACTGACAATAATTCAGGTCAGTTGACTCTGTGACTTATTTATTACTGAAAGATGAAAGGCAGAAGAGAATGGAGCAGTCATACACTATAGATTTTAATTAAGCCCTCTCACTTCTTCTACATCCATCCCTGGAGTAATGAAGTATATAATGGCTGGAACAAATTCCAGGTACATGGAAAAGTCCAGGCACCTTGTCCTACTGGCAAGACCCCACTCTTTACTGAAGACTTCCCTAGTAGCCCCTTCAGTTTCCTTTGCACCAGACCTAGAGCTAAACTTGGACAAAATAAACTGAGCCAACACTCTGCTACTATCTCTTCCTTCCCACGCAAAAACCATCTGGCACCTCAAGCCTGTCCACTATTAGAACCCAAGTCATTATCACTGCAAGGGGACAAACTGCTCCAGTCCATCAGGCTAATCTATATAATCCTTTATGTAATGAGGGATGAGCAAGCTTTGTTTAGCTATCAGAAAGGACTATAAGCCAAGATCTTTGCACTGGCACTAGAGACAAGATGAAGTAAATTATGTTTACATTAGTGTACTCAAACTATTGATGTGATGTCAATTTTCACCTTATCCTCACTGATGGCTTCAGATCCAACCCTTGGATCCAACTAGGCCATTACTGAAGCTTGTGGTCACAAACTTTGCTCTTGGCCACTTCCCCTTTACCCATAATGCACCTTATGCATTACCTCAGATGTGTTTTGCCGCTTCGTGAAGAACATTGCCTTTTTTGTTCTTGGGTGAAAATAAGTGTTTTTTCTATATTATTAAGTTCATAAGTCCCTTTTCTTGATGGTTCTTTCTCCTAGTTTTATATCTTTTCATTGTTCTCTCTTCCGAGTCTTCTTACCCCCTTTTTACTTCCTTTTTAGGTAAGCTTTACTACCTTTGTTGGTAGGTCCCTTCCCTCCCCTTTTTAGTGGTTGCTAAGTCTTGTACTACCATAGTTGGTAGTTGTTTCCCCCTTTCATCTCTGTATTAAAAATAATAATAATAAATCTAAATCTTTTCTAATTCTCTTTTCCCTGTTGTAGTGCGTGCGTGTTCTATGTGTGTGTGACTATATATTGGTGCGGCCGTATTTCTTTTGTTTGCAATGGCCAACAAATCAGACAAGCCCTTGGGCTTTAAGAAATGTATAAGATGTAAGAAGAAAATGCCTCTCAGTGATTCACACACTGTGTGTGTGTATTGTTTACAGGCATTACATCTCCAAGAGGACTGAAGCATTTGTCACAGTTTCAACCAAAGTGCCTTGGTTGACTGTAAGAACAAATTAATGTTAAAAGGTCTACTTCCTTTTTCGGAAGCCATTGCTGGCTTGGGCTCTGCTTCTACTAGTCAGTCCAAACCTTGAAAATGTCACACATTGACTCTAAAAGATTCCTCTGAGCCATCAGGCAAAGAGCCTAAATTACCAGATCCATCAGGGCTTTCAGATCCAAGTACTTCTAGGGCTGGTTCAGTCAAATCTTCTGAGCAGTGAGGTCCTATGGCTCCGATGAAGTCAGTTCAGATGGCTAGTCTGACATTAGTTGCGGTTATTTACCCCTCCTGATCTAGGCCCTGGTCTCCAGCCTTATCTTCTCGGTACACCAGAAGCCTGTCAGATGAACTCAGACTATTGTTTTGCTGAATAAGCACAATGATCTCAATAATGCCCTCCTGGAACAGATAACAAAAGACTATTCAGTAGAAGTGAAATATAGTTGTTATGTTTAGGAGGGTCAATCAAAAGTGAATGGTGCTAGGCTAAGTAAAGTTTGTAGTCATTAATGCTGTCACCACCATATCCATAAGTCTAATACCCATGTGAGAAATACTGAGCTGCTAGAATCCAATGACTGTATTTTTTGAAGGAAGAGGAAAATATGATGCAATTAAATTACTTGGTAAGAACATATTAAAGAACACACAGCTACAGACACCAGTTATATTAAGACTAAGTGTAGATGCATTGCATTTTTGCCAAGAACTTCAGTCACTTATAGTTCTTTTTCCTGTCTGCTATGACCATATCTATAGCCTTGTAAAGGTAAATATAGATCTGCCTGTATCTACACATTTATATCTATCTATACCTATATGGATCTGCTTTGATATCCCATATTACCATTAGACTGAATGACACAATATTGAGATGATAATCCCGAAAGTTGTACTGCCTGAAAGTTTAATAGCTCGAATGTCAAAACATCTAAAGGTAATGTAAAGTTGAAATGATAACTGGTTAAGTAGTTCGCTGTCACTTTAAGAGTTTGTATGTAGTACAGATATACCCATTTTCTCAGTGTAGTGCAATCTCAGACTTGGTATACTTAAATTGTGGGGGGGCATGCAGGGGGGGCTTGAGTAAATTTTAAAAACTGCATAGTGCCATGTAAATAGTCAAAAAACACATACATTCATCTTCATCTCCCTTGCAAAGAACAAAAACATCATCCATAAATGTATCATAAAATAAAATATTACTCAAGAACTGATTACTATACTCATCAGGTATCCAGAACAAGTATTGATTTTTTAGATATTAAATAAAAGAAGATGGAATCTAATGATATAGTTACTACTAGGTATAGGAAAAGTTGTCATTCTAATCATACTTTGCATAGACGCAGCCTCCATCCATCACATATAGAAATATTATTAAAGGACAAGCTATGAGGATCTCTCATTTGACTAATTTAGATAATAAATTTAAAGATAAAATGAATGCGATGGAAAATTAACTTGTGTTCAGAGGTTATAAGAACACAGATATCGAACAAGGGATATGAAGAAATGCCCCCTATTTTTCAAGTAAACTGCAAGCTGTTATAAAAGGAAGACAATAGATTTTATATAAAAGCACCCACTATGAATTTAACATACTCTAGTAATATTAAGTCAGTGTGTGAAGTCATTACAAGGAATTGGAACATTCTGACTTCAGATTCCCAGATTAATAGTATAATAGGGACATCTCCCAGTTTTGTTTTAGGAATAAGAAGACATTGAAAAGGGTACTGTGTTATAACACCAGTGCAAGTAACTGTAATATTAATTCAGTTATAGGCACATACCCATGTAATAAATGTATTTTTTGTTACTTAGTAGGTACTAACAGTGATGTTATACATCCCTTTACACATAAGAAATATGAATATAAAGTTTTTGCAACATGTGAAACTAGAAATTTAATTTACTTAGCACAATGTGTAATTTGTCATAAATTCTACATGGGAAAGACTAACTGTAGTTTAATGGAAAGAATGAGGGAACATAATAGGGCCATTAGGCAAAGGAATGATGATAATTCTCTGGCTAAACATGTAATAGATAACGATCAGACACATAGTTTCAAATTTAAGGTTATAGTGAATATAAAAAAATAATGGTAGGATGGGTGATGTATGTAATGCCACTGAAGCAAGGGAATTGTTTTGGATCCTTCACTTACAAACAGATAAGGAGGGTGGGCTAAATGACAAGGTCTCTTTAAAACCTAAGTTAAAAGCAAGGAGACCTTATCATGTGAGTATTGGATAAGTGATCACGTGATTCTTATCACTTATTTGGCTGATAGTTTACTGTTGCATGCATTTAAATCAAGATTTTGTTCTTATGTGTATAGTCTGAGGAAGTAGTGTTACTACCAAAGCACTTACCACTGTTTTATTAAAGATTTATCTTAGTACTACCTACTGCTATTTACAGCACATTTTTTTGGTTTTATTTTCTGTTTATGTGCTGCCGGATAACTGCCTGGGTCACGGGATATCAAAGTATATCCATCATACACATATTTATATATTTATATATATATATATATATATATATATATATATATATATATATATATGTGTGTGTGTGTGTGTGTGTATATATATATATATACACACACACACACACACACACACACACACACACACACACACAGATACGTAGATGTATAGGTTTACTAAAAATAATCTAAATGCACAAAAGTTGACCTGACATAGACAAAAAAATAATCAAAAAGTTTGTTGTCACTCAACTGAGCATTCCCCAAGGCATAACCTTATTGCTTGCAACATTTAAACTGTTTTTTCATGGGTAGGATGCAAGCTAACCTGTGCACCCCCCCCCCCACTTCAAATTCCAAGATTGCATACTACTGGGAAAAGGGCATATTCCCCAACTATGGTAATGCAGCAGTCTTGCTCAAATGTTGATCATCTGCTTTTTTGACGAAAGTATGTCAACAAAGCAGATGTTAACTTAGCCATGACTAATTTCGTGGATCTTGCTCTCTCTCTCTCTCTCTCTATATATATATATATATATATATATATATATATATATATATATATATGTGTGTGTGTGTATATACACACACACACACACACACACACACACACACACACACACACACACACAAACACGCAAATGAAGTTAGTCAGCTGTTCATTTACTCAGCTATTTTAACTGCTGTATCAAGTTGGCAAAAGTTTGCTTTATCAGATATTCACTTCTCTGAATATCCTTTTTGCAGAAAAAGTAATTAGGTGTATATGTGGTTAGGCAGAGAGAGAGAGAGAGTGTGTGTGTGTGTGTGTGTGTGTGTGTGTGTGTGTGTGTGTGCGTATGTATGTGCGTGTTTACAGTTTGAGGTTTGGGTTAGGTAAGGGGATAGCTCTAGAGTCTGGTTGGTGTGTGTCTGTGTGTATCTGTACTGGTGTGTGTCTGGGTGTATCTGTATCTGTGTATGTGTTTGCTTTTTAGGGTTAAGTTAGGGGATAGTTTTAGTGTAGTGCATTTGTGTGTGTGTGTGTGTGTATCTGTGTGCTTGTTTGTGTGCTGTGTCCAAGAGTCTACATTAGTGGTTCTGTTTAGCAAAGTCCCTCTGCTCACCTTACTCATGTCTGCTAACCCTAACCCTGCCTCCTGCCCCATCCCCAGTCTTGCACACTTGCACATTACCTTAAGAAAAGCCTTTCCCTAACAGTAACACTAATCAGACAAATCTTTCCTAGTAGTAGTGCTAGATGTTTTTTTCATAAATCTCTGCTACAGTAGCCTTTAGCTATATGGGTTATATTATGCAAAGGCTATAACACCTGGACAGTCTTCCAAAGCCTTTGGTTCCTTCCTCACATGTGCCCAGGCTGCTGGTGGCATGAGGTGTCAAAGGAGAAAGTCAGCTGTCTGGTCACCAAAATATTCAGTACTTTCTTGATGCCAGTGTGAGTGTTTCTACTGAGCTTCAAAGTTCAAATGTTGGCTCTATTTTTCCATTACTGGGATGGTAAGTCCCTTTTAAGGAATAACTTCCACTCTTTTTAATGTAATTTAAATATATATTAGAATTGTTTCTTTAAGACTACCAGCATTTTTGAAATATTTACTATTTTGACATGGCTATCATGTGACCCTCTGGTCTGTCAGACGTTTTTAACTACAAATGTTTGTGCTTAATTGTTTCACTTTTTTGTAAAGAAAAGTGGGTTATGATTGGCAGTGTATAGTTACCAGGACCAGTGTCTTTGAGGAGTGTAAGTGTGTAGTGCTTGTGAACACTTCCTTTGACAACTTATAGATTCACTGACTTGTTAGAGCTATGCAAACTGGGGATCAGGCTTTGCTCTTAGCAGAACCATTGAAGAGTGAACTAGCTTATGGTTCTACAATCTTACGGACCAAGGAAAAAGTAATCCTGCAAGGTGCTCTTGCCAGCACTGTGGGCTTAGTTGATGCCTCAACCTCTGGTGGGTGATTCTGCAGTGTCCATTACTGGTACCTCAGGCCATTCACTTTTTTCTCCAGAGCTCTCTGGTGTACTCCCTTTAGCTGCCATGGACCAGGGATTAGTCACATCCTCTGTGGATATTTAGGTGGCTTCAGTAGGAATGGGAAGACCACTTTCTTTGGTTGTGGGAGGTTCAGCAGGGAGTGCATGCATGTGTAGCTGTGCTAAGAGACTTCCCTGGGATGACTTAACATCCTTGAATTTGTCCCTTTCTAGGGATGGCCCTAGAAAAAATTTTCTGTTGGTAAGCAAGAGTTTATTACTTTGGATACATGTTTATTGCAAACTTTAAAATCTTTGACAATGATTGGAAGTTTTGTGTAAAAATGTTTCCTCAGTTACTGAGGATTCTCTGTCAGATGAATATGAGAGTGATAGAGTTAGGGTATCTTCTGTTTTTTTTTTTTTCTGCCCATATCCCAGATTCAGAGGAAAGTGTTTTCTGAGATTCCTTTATAGAGGAATTTTCTTTTTCTGAAATTGTTTCTAGGATGAACAGTATATTTCAGTAAGAGACGTATCTCTTCCTCTTTGAGGAAATGAATTATAACAGGTGGATTTGCCACGAACTACTGCTATTCCTCCTGTTTTGCTAGCCATGGAGGATGCTTTTAATATTGCCTGCAGTATGCCTAGTAGCCAGTCGCCAACCCCTAAAAAGGCAGACAGACTCTATAACATTCCTCAATCTTACCTATCCTTTTTCAGTTTATGAAAGTTCAAAAGTTCAATATGTTGAGTTTACAAACATATTTACCTCTCATTCCTCCTCTTGAGTTTTTGGGCAACACTCAATTTAAAGAATGTGTAATCACTTTCCTGCTGCCACAGATTTCAGAAGTTTTCTAACGTTTTTTTGTGTCTGGATTGCGTTATCAGTTCTATGCATTACTTTTTGGGTTATCTGCTGGTTCAGGAGTGTTTGCAAAGTATCTAGGTTCTGTTACAGCCCATTGCAAAATGCATGGCATTCACTTTTTTGCCTTAGATGACTTATCTTTGTAGAGTCGTTCTACAAGTGTCAGGAGTCACTTATATGAGGAAAGCATCATCTTATCACTCTAGGATTTGAGATCAACATTCAAAAAATCCTCTTTGATTCCTTCTTACAAGGTTGTATTTCTAACGCCTTCAGAATACTTCCAAGCAAAGGGCACTCATTCCTTAGAATAAGGTGGAACATTAGAGTTTTTCCAGTTAGTCTTAAACTTCAGCCAGAGAGCTTCTCGAAACTTCAGCCAGAGAGCTTCTCGAGAAGCTAGGGTTAATGGCTTCTATGATTCTATAATTCCTCTTGCCAGGACCAGGTTGTACATGAGAAAAAATCAATGGTACTTGAAGACCATTTGGACTCAACATTCACACACACTGAATTTTCAGATTCCAGAGCTGGGCTTTGTGAAGAGAGAGATATGTTCATCATCTCTACTGCTGCAGTAGCCTTTAGGCTATATAGGTTGATGTTCATCATTCCCACTGCTGCATTTGTCTTTAGGCTATATGTTTTTTATCTTGCCCAAGATGCAACAACCAGCCAGCTTCCAAAAGGTCTGACTCCCTCCCGCACTGCCACTCTGACTGCTGATTGGTCAGCCTTGAGGAAGGAAAAATTAGGAATCAGAGTGGAAGATATTCAGCACTTTCCTGCTGCCTCGTGAAGAAGCAGCTCATAGGCTTTTCAAAAGCAGCAACCAGCCATTCAGCTCCTTTCTGGCCGATGTCCTCCACTGGGGAGTCCCTTCCACAAAGAAGATATTTCATTTTAATATGTGTGTGTGTGTGTGTGTGTGTGTGTGTGTGTGTGTGTGTGTGTGTGTGTGTGTGTGTGTGTGTGTGTGTGTGTGTGTGTGTGTAAAATTCTAATGTGAGTGCATGTTATGGTCACTTTAAGAAATCCATTATTTCTCAACTAACATCTGTTTCCTATTTGTGACCACTTTTCTTAGCTTCGGCTGTTGTGGGGGCCTTAATTGATGTAGAAATGCACTGCTTATGCAATTTTTAATTTTCTGTAAAACTCTGGAGCAGTGTTTTATGTGTGCAGGTATGACAACAAGGTATGTAGTCATTGCATTCATGCTGTAACAACCTATCTGCCATTTATTCTCTCAGACTAAATCTCACTTCTAAGGAGTTTCTGACAGGATTTGGATGTGGATTTATAGGGCATGTAGTGCTTATATGAACAATGTGACAATTTAAGCTGACATTTTTTCTCTCAGACTAATTTTATTTTTAAAGGTTTTTGGCAGGCTTTTAGAGTACTACTTATGTATTTACAGGGCATGTAGGGGCTGTGTTCCCACTGTGACAACTTACCAGACACTTCTGTCAGGCTAATTTTACTTCTAAAGGGTTTTTGATAAGGTTTTAGTGTACTGCTTGTGCATTATGTTTTTTGGAATTTTCTGTTTAGGGATAAGTGTAAGTGTGCTGCTTGTGTAGACATTTGAGAGCTTACCTTCTGATTAACTCATTCTGGTGGTCTTAGCCACATCCAAAGCATCCTCCTTCATCACAGCATGGATACTTACCTTGCTCCTAAACATCCACAGTTCCTAGAAAGAAAAAGTAACTTGAGAGCCCTTACTGATTACATGGGCTCAGTCTGTGCTTCAACCAGTGGTGGGTGAACTGGAAGTGACCACTTGTTGTTCCTCAGACCACTCAACTTTCAGGTGGTCTCTGGTGTAGTCTTTTTGGCCACCACTAACCAGAGGTCTGCCACATCCTTTTTGGCTTTTCCAGAGTCCAGACCAGGCATGGGAGAACCATAGTTACTGGGACACAGAGTTTTACCGGGGGATGCTACTGGATGTGTTCAGGGGAAGAGGCCTCTTTTAGGGACACAGAGCCCTCTCCTAGCTAGTCTCAGAAGATACCTGTTAAGATAAAACCAATAGTTAAACATTGTACACCTGAAGACATGGTATCTATTAATAAAGATAATTCTCTTATTTTAGCTAATAAATTGTTACAGTCAATCCTGGTAAACAGGACATTGTCAAACCTCCTTTGGAGGTGATGTCTTTCCTTACCTTTTGCCAAGAGGAATGAGGAAATTTTTTTTAATATGTCATTGGCAGTTTTGCCTCATTCTAAACCTTTTCCTCCTCTGGTGACAGCCTTGAAGGAGGCATATTATATTGTCTGTAACAATCTTTAGTCCATATAGAAGCAGATAGGCTTTACAATGTTTCTTGAACTAACAAGCTGTTATTTTGTCTTTTTAGTTCCTTCCCCTGTGCATATAGAGGGGAAGGTTTTGGCACAGATTTGATTTTATAATTCTTCATGCTTTCACTTGGGCATAGAATTCTTAACTATCAGTCCCTTATCTGGATGTTTAAGCCTATCTCTGTCTTGTTTGTGACATGTCTCTATTATCTGTACATGCCTTAGAGGTATATATGAATATGTAGATACTACTTATAAGGCCTCTGCTTCTGTTACTGTTTAAGGAGGTATGTCTGGTAATAATTTCAGGTGTTTTCTTGTGGAAAGAAGTCTGAATTTTTGAATTCATCTTTAGAGAAAGAGAAAAAGGTTTTAGTTGGCTCATCGAGTACTCAGTTCCACCAACAATTTGAAGAAAGAGAGAAATTAGTTTCTATGAGTTTTTAGACACCCCCTTCAAATTTCTCAGATCCTCTTTCACACCTAAGAAACAAATAGACATGGCAGGAATGGAACAGTAGCAATTTCTAATAAAATGATAATATTCCTTATCTAGCTTGCATCACTGCTCCTCCCCTTCTGCTTTAATCAATTAAAATCTGCCCTAACAATTGGCTTTGTTTATTCCCTTTAGGCAACAAATCATGACAGATTCATGAGTTCACACTACAAAATAAGAATCCAAAGTAGGAACAGTTCCACAGCTCTTAATAATCCACACCAGCAAAGTTGCCAAAGAATGTAAGATCCAAAAGGTAAAATACTTCATTTTATTGTAAAAACCAGTAAAACCTGAGCACTTTCGTCCCAAAATCAAAAGGGACTTCATCAGAGTAAAGAATGTAACAAACTTCTTGAATTTAAACACAAAAGCCTTGGAAAAGGTAACCAAAGGTTATTTGAATTTAAAGGTACAGTAACATCAAACCAAACATCTGTTAGTAAACATTAAAAAATCGCATAAACTTGCAAACTTATCTAAAATATTTATCAAAATTACATAGCCGAAAAAAAATAGTATACACCCAAGCAATTACGTTAAAGTGCATCCTCATAAACCTGTCACACAACAGAGAAACAGTAAAGAAACACAGGCAGCATAGACGTGCCTCTTGTTAAACAAAAACACATTACATTCAGTACAGACTTAAAATTAAAAAAAAAAAATACATATCTTTAGCTAAAAGCTTTAAGTTTTAAGAAATAGGCAAGGGATATACCCTCATTTTGACTGTGGGGTCCAGTGGCGTTAGTTCTAATCTGCGCTTCTGTGGATCCCTAGTGATATCTGCATTGCTTACTGTACTTATTTCCTTGTTTCACTTGAAAGAAAGTTACTGTTTGTCATTTTTGCATTTAAGTTACCTGGCACTTGCTCACTAAAGCAATTATATAAGTCAGCACTAAAAAATTAAAAGCACTACACCCTCACAAACTCCCCCTGGAGTAACTTGCTCCCCACTGGCCATTTTTTTCAATTATAAAGAAATTCCCAATACTATTCTAGCATGTCCAAAGGTCAGTTGTCAATCTCCTCTCCAGTCCAGCTGGTGAATCTGGGAATCTTGAGGCAATGTTACAACTGCATCATGTACACAGACAACCCTCTCCTCCTCCCAACAAATTCCAACACATGTGAGAGATGCAACCATATAGCCAAACTGGAGGCTAAGCTCTCTCAACTCAGTACTGGCGTAACCAGTCAGGAGGAGAAGGAAACCACACTCACTACAATTCCAGTCTCACATAGACCTACCACGACAGCAAACCAAACACATAAACACACAAAAACATACTTGGAGGCTCTAAATAAAAATCTGCCTAAGCAGCAGAGACCTCCAAAGCAGACACCCAAGCAACCGCTACCCCAAAACAAAACACGTGCAACACATAGCTCGCAAAGCCAGTGTGCCGAACAGTCACAGCCCTTAAGTCTAAACAACACACCTGATACACTTGTAATAGGTGACTCTGTCATCAGGCACACTGACGTCCCACTCACCAGGCTGAACAAGGAGAAGGTCACGGTGAGCTGCCTGTTGGGTGCTAGGATCCGCCACATAACACAAGCACTCAGGTCACTCCAAGGCAAGTACAAATATGACTCAGTCATTGTCCATGCTGGTGTGAATGACCTGAGATGTACCTCCCTGGACTACATGAAAAGAGACATAGAGGAGCTCTCTGAGCATGTAGCCCAGGCCGGTATGACCCTGACCTTGAGTAGCATCTTACCTTCACCAAGAATGATGCCACAGTATGAAGACAAGATTATCAATTTCAGCAATTGGCTTAAGTATTGGTGTCATTCAAAGGGGATCCAATGCCTGTCAGCCTGGGATGACATGCTCGACAAGCCACGATGCTTCGCTAGGGATGGCTTGCACCTGTCACCCTGGGCTTTTGGATATTGGCAAAGGCTCTTGCTACCCCCATAGTGCCTTTTTAGGCAAGGCTCAAAAGACAAACCCACCTCCATAGGTATCACAAGGGATAAGAAACTAAGAGTAATGCTACTCAACGCCAGAAGTCTAAACCTCAAGATGCATGCACTCGAAACTCTCCTTAGCATGGAGAACATCGATATCTGTGCAGTAACAGAAACCTGGTTCAAGGCTCGAGAGCACCCCAGCACTACCAGGTTATACCTCATACCATGCTTTTCGGCCCCAAAACTTGAACCGAACCACAAAAGGAGGGGGAGTATCAATATTCGTCAAAGATACCCACACCTCCAGGTTGGTGGCACAGCACGAAGCATCAGAGACTATCCATGTGCAAATAACAGTGGGTAAAACTGCCTTCCAGTTTATAGCCTGCTACAGACCACCCTCCCAAACCCAGGAACCCCACTCGGCCTTCCTGAGAACACTGGAGAATATGAAGGTCTCTCCAAACACCATTATATTGGGTGACTTCAACTACCCAACCATAGACTGGGAGCATTACTCTAGCTCCAACACTCTAGCCCAAAGGTTCCTAGAATTTATAAACTCAAATGCTATGGAACAACTTGTTACCACTCCCACAAGAGGGGAAAACATACTGGACCTGATCATCACCAACATGGGGACTCTATGCTCCAGACCAGAAGTGTATCCCTCACTGGTAAGATCAGACCATAAACTAATCTCACTGGATATTCACATCCCGACCCCACCCCATGCCTAGAAAACCACAGTGAAAAACTTCTCTAAAGCAAATTTCACACTCCTCAAAACCAAGGTGGAATCCTTCAAAACCCCCGGGCCTGTGGATAATACGGCCCAGACCGCAAAATCCTTTATAAACGCATTCTATGAACACCTTCAGGAATGCACGGATCATGCAATCCCAAATAACACCAAGACCCAGTCCTCCAAAGGCAGATGTCCTGTCTGGTGGACCCCAGCCATAAACAAACTATACAATAGAAGGAGGAAGCTACTACATGATAGAGCAAAATCCCAAAAAGGGAAGGCATCTCTGATCAGTATTAGCAAAAAACTACGGGCACTCATAAAATCATCTAAGGCCAGCTTTGAGAGAAAAATTGCACAGGACACTAAGGATAATCACAAGGCTTTCTTTAGTTATGTTAGGAACCTGGGTGGGAATTCCCAGATATGCTCAGAATTAGTCCAAAATGACAAAAAATACACCTAACCCACAGACATTGCCAACATCCTAGCTGACAGGTTCAGCGCAAACCCCCCCCCCCCCCCAAAAGGGCTAAAATCTATCCCAGCAGAGTGCTGCCCCCCTGACATCTCAGATGCTCAGGTAAGAGCTGCCCTCTCCAAAGCAAGAAACACAGCATCAATGGGACGAGACGGTGTCCTGGGCTGCGTCCTACATGAACTCCAAGAAGAGCTAAACCCAAACCTAAAACTACTGTTCAATCTCAGCCTTACTACAGGATATGTACCCAAAGAGTGGCGTACAGCAACAGTGGTCCCTCTCCACAAAGGTGGTGCCTCAACGGATCCTGGAAACTATCGCCCCATAAGTCTCACTAGCTTGGTCTGCAAAGCTATGGAAAGGATCATCATGGACCTTATAAATAAAGATATTGGGGACCTGCAGACACTGGATCCTACCCAGTTCGGCTTTGTTAAGGGCAGATCCTGCCTCTTGAACCTGGTCAATTTCTTTGAAACAGTCACCAAGGCCATTGACAAGGGGAAGGTGGTCCACACAGCCTACCTGGACCTCGCAAAAGCCTTTGATACAATACCCCACTCGGGAATTATAGATAAGCTCACCAGCTTAAATATAAATCCCTATGTCACTAGATGGGTTGCAAACTGGCTCAAGGACAAAACCCACATGGTTAGAATAGCTGGAGCCATGTCAGACTCCAAACCAGTTACAAGTAGCATCCCACAAGGCTCAGTCCTGGGACCTCTCTTGTTCGGTATATATTTCTCGGTGGTACAGACCAACATGGAAGGACTGTGGCTGACCAAGTTCGCAGATGACTGCAAACTGGGCGCCATAATAGACTCTCCAGCCGACACAAGCATCCTCCAAAAGGGCCTCATAGAAACAGACAACTGGTGCCAGAGCCATGGCCTCAAGCTAAACGCCAAAAAGTGTATAGTCATCCCCTTTGGCAAAAACAAAGTGCCCACAAATTACCACATAGGTGGTAATCCATTAAGTACAGAAGAAGTAATTAGGGACCTGGGGACCCAAGTTGATAGCAATCTCTCATTTGACAACCATGTGGCCAAAGTGGTTAGAAAAACATTTTATATAGCCCACCTAATCATGAAGGGATTCACATCTAGATCAGGGGAGGTCATTGTGCCTCTTTACTCATCCCTCACCAGGCCCATAATTGAGTACAATGCCCCTTTTGGGATGTACCTTGCCAGACACCTGCAGCAACTGGAAAGACCCCAAAAATACCTCACCAAGAGAATCAGGGGGCTCAAACAGATGCCGTATGCTGCCCGGTTAAAGAAACTCCAGCTCTACTCAGTGACATACCGCCTGCTCAGAGGCGATCTGTGCCTGACGTATAAAGCCATGTCCAACCTGGAATTAATGGACATGCTGCACCTCAGAAAATCCAAATCCCATCGAGCTACGCGCTCGAGGGACTTGAACCTCAGCACTGAAATAAATAGGACATGCTGGAGGGACAGATTCATAACCCAGAGGCTCCCTTCACTCTGGAATAAAATCCCAGTCCAGGTTAGGCAGAGTCCCTCATTGTCTCTCTTCAAGAGGAATCTTGATGAGTGGATGGGAGATCGTAGGTTTACCCCGGGTATCACTTCTGTGTCACTGTTAGACAGAGGCACAGTATACTAACATTGAAAAAGGGCATAGCAAAATTAATTTAATATGGGTGGCGAAAGCCATACACACTCTGGCTAGGCTTATAAATGCCCTAGGGCAGATAGCCTAGTATGAACCTATGAACCTATGAACTTAATTTTCCAAGGTCCACCCCTGGGGTTTAAATCAAGGACGTCAATTGCAAAAAACTTAAAGACATGGTCATTGTACTTGGCTGCTATTTCTACTGTCTTGTTTTTAATATCCCTTGGGTGTTCATAAATTCTATCTTTTAGAGCTGTTTCTGTTTTAACAATATAGAAACAGGAACATTGGGAACACAGTGCTATATAAACAAGTCTTTCTGTTTTGCAATTACATTTATTAGGGCAGAAAATTGTTTTATAACCTACTACCTTTATTTTTTCTGCTTCCTTGACATGAGAACAGTAGGAACAACAGCCACACAGACATATGTTGGGAACGTTTGTTGTTTTTACTAAATACAATTTGCCTTTCTAGTTGGTTCTTCAAGTTCCAATCCCTTCTGAAAAGTAACTAGTGGTTTAGTCCCTAACTTTCCTATGTTTAAACCACCGACTGAAGGAGTTGTCCAGTAGTTCTCTAGTATCAATTGGACATCCCTAGCTTCATCAGGATGTCAAGATGTTTACAAGAACTTTAATTCTCAAACTGTTATATGGTAAGCAGGATCAGCAGTCTGCTAACAATCATACTTTATTCAGGAAGCCATCCACATTTGTTCCACAGCAACATCCACTTTTGGATGCTTTTGAACAAGCTGTGGAAAATGACTTATTTAAACTCTACAATGACAATAAAGTTAAATCTAACTTTGTCAATCTATCATATGATGAAAAACAAGCTTTGGACAATTTGAGATGTAATGAAGCTATCACCATTAGACAAGCAGATAAAGGTGGTGCTATCGTTATTATGGATAGTTCTATATATTATGAGAAAATGAATGCTATGTTGTCTGACTGTGAGACTTATTTACCTTTACCTAGGTACAGTTTGAATAATCTTATTAAGAATGTTCATGCTATGTTGTATGATTTGATGTTAACCAATATAGTTGATAATGATTTATATTCATATTTATTAGTTGATAAACCTCTGATACCATCTTTTAGGGGCCTACCCAAAATACACAAGAACGCTACAGATCCACCATTCGTCCAATAGTTTCTAGTCGAGGCTGGCTCACAGAGCCCTCTCGATATATCTTGACAAGATATTGAAACCCATTGTCTTAGAAGTTAAGCACATTCTGAAAGATACCACTAACTTCTTGGAGAATCTAGCAGATTTTGATCAATCTTTTTCTCCTTATGACAAGTGTATACTAGTAACCTTAGATGTTAAATCTTTGTTTACTTCAATTCCTAATGACATTGGCTTGGAGTACATTAGAGCTATTCTTACACATAACAAACTCACACCTCTTATGGTGGACAGATGTATGTCTTTGCTTGAGATCATTCTCAAGAATAATGTATTATGTTATGGGAATACCTACCATCTACAAGTCAAAGGTGTAGCGATGGGCACTCCTTGTGCTAACGCTACGCTAATTTAGTCTTGGCACATTGGGAACAGTTGTTTGTGTTTAACGAAAATTCTGAATTTGTCAAGTCATTGATATTCTACAACAGGTTTGTAGATGATGTGTTCTTTCTTTGGGGAGGAACAGTTGAGCACCTTTTTGATTTCATCAGCTATCTCAATGCCACAACTGATTTCTTGAGTTTTGACTATACTTACTCCAGTAACCGCATTGACTTCCTAGATGTGAGTGTCTCTAGGAACAATTATGGTTTTGAAACTGAACTTTTCAGGAAGAGTTGCTGGAGGAGCAACTTACTACATAGAGAAAGCATGCATCCCCAACACATCTACAAAAATATTGTTAAGAATCAAGCCTTGAGGGCTTCCAAACTGACTTCTACACAGATAGCATACCAACAACAGAAAACAGATTTAGCCAACCAATTTATATCTAGGGGCTACAACAAGAACTCTGTACATGAAGCCATCTCTGAGTGTGACACTAAGAGAGGCAATGATGCCGCACCCATCATCAAAAGACACAAATCCCAGTGTTCAAATTTCACACGAACACCCAGGCCGAATCCCAATAGGATTCTAATTCCCTACACTAACAAGAACAAACACATTTTGAAGATTTTCAATAAACATTGGAATCTTCTTATGATAGATGATGATATCAGGTCCTTAGTTGATAGCACACCTCGAGTAGCCTATAGAAACATGCTTTCGTTAAATAGGCTACTTTGTTATGATAAACCTCATGTCACTGAGTGCACTACGGCACAATGTGGTACTTTTGCTTGCTCATCTTGCAACCAGTGCAAATATGTTGCCAATACTAATAACTACACACATCCTGAAACACACAGGAACTATATGTTTAAGCACCATGCGAGCTGTAGGTCTATCAACTTGGTTTACTTAGCTGAGTGCCAAGTATGCAGGAAGTTCTATGTGGGCATGACAACCAGATCCCTAAGAGAACGTATCAGAGAGCATATCTATGCCATATCCAAACGTAACATTCTGAACGCCCTAGCTAAACACACTGTGGAGTTAGGTGACGATCACACATTCAAATTCCAGGTTCTTGAATTGGTGCATACTGATGGGAGATTAGGTAACATAAGGAACAGAATTGAAGAAAGGGAAGGCAAGTGGATTGTCAAATTACAAGCCCATAAGTTTGGGCTTAATGAGAGGCTCACTCTTAAGCCTTTCTTAGCCTCAAGGCCACTGAAGCATTAATGTCTACACATACATTTATGTAAAATATATTCTCTGCTCTAGACAATGTTTTAACTCGGAATGCATTTTATATTTTATATTTTATATTTTATGTTTGTATGTCTGTTTCTTTAAATTTTAACTTCCAATTACTAATGACATCATAACAATTAATGCTTTATAAGAGGAAAGTTTCAGCATTTTCTTTATGTCTGATGAAGCGTTGGGTAACAACGCGAAAGCGCTTACAACTTGCTATCTCCTGCAGTTTTATCTTTTGTAATAAACGAGGATTTTAAATACAAAGAAGACCTTTTGGATTTACTTGTTATTTTACTTTTGACTTCAGCTCATGGTGCACTCATTGCCTTTTTTCCTGCTGATTTGTTGTTTCTGAGGAGAGTGCTTTACCTGGCAGTGTGTTTCCTTTTTGTTTTATATCCCTAGCTTCATGATTATATGTAAGAATGCACCCATGTTTAAATTTAGTGCTGTCCAAAGGTTTGGTTTTCATTATGACATTACCAACACCTAGTAAGGAACATAAAGCCCTTCCATCCTTTTTCTTTACAGCTCGTGCATTATCCCTTCTAAAAATGGGATGGGTAACTATGGTTAGTTAACATTTGCATTAAAGTTTCTATTGTTCCTAGTGTACAGTGAATAATAATTTTCCACGTATACTCTACTTTTTCCAACTTATAATATTTTTGCCCCTCTGCCACATCTTTTTCAGGATCAACTCTTTCTGCTGGTAAGATTGCATCTTTATTAATACAGGTCTTGGTTGCTTTCTCATGGCAAGGTTGCCCTTTCAATTTAACAAATCCTACTGTGAAATACCAGTCCAGTTGCTTATTTATGCCTTCATAAAATTAATGCCTCCTTTCAGTAACTCTGGTACAGCAGAAAAGCTCAGGTTTTCCCTCTGTACTCTGTCCTCTAATTCTGTCATTTTTTGAAACATGTCTTCTTGAGCAGTCTCATACTCAGCCAGATTTTTCTTCATTTCAATCAGATTTTTGCAGTTTTTTATCAGCTCATCTGAATATCTTTTTAAAGCTTCTTCCATTTTTCAAGCTGTTTGTAATTTCAATTGATATGGTCCTTCAGTGTTTAATTTATGTTAATCAGCTCTGAGCACACTTGACTTACTTTTTTCTTCTAGAATACTGGAAGCCATGTCCTGCACCAAAGCCGGAGCTTGAGCTTCTTTTCATTCAGCAACTGCAGGATTCTTCCCAGCCAGTATTTTCTCTTCATATTTTCTTTGCAATCCAACTTAATTTTCTAAGGTCTACCCCTGGGGTCTAAATCAAGGACGTCAATTGCAAAAAACTTAAAGATATGGTCATTGTACTTGGCTGCTATTTCTACTGTCTTGTTTTTTAATATCCCTTAGGTGTTCATAAATTCTATCTTTTAGAACTGCTTCGGTTTTAACAGGAACAGTGGGAACACAGTGCTATATAAACAAGTCTTTCTGTTTTGCAATTACATTTATTAGGGCAGAAAATTGTTTCATAACCTACTACCTTTATCTTTTCTGCTTCCTTGACATGAGAACAATAGGAACAACAGCCACACAGACATATGTTGGGAACTTTTGTTGTTTTTACCAAATACAATTTGCCTTTCCAGTTGATTCTTCAAGTTCCAATCCCTTCTGAAAAGTAACTAGTGGTTTAGTCCCTAACTTTCCTGTGTTTAAACCACCGACTGAAGGAGTTGTCCAGTAGTTCTCTAGTATCAATTGGACATCCCTAGCTTCATGATTATATGTAAGAATGCACCCATGTTTAAATTTAGTGCTGTCCAAAGGTTTGGTTTTCATTATGATATTATCAACACCTAGTAAGGGAACATAAAGCCCATCCATCCTTTTTCTTTACAGCTCCTGCATTATCCCTTCTAAAAATGGGATGGGTAACTATGGTTAGTTAACATTTGCATTAAAGTTTCTATTGTTCCTAGTCTACAGTGAATAATAATTTTCCACAAATACTCTTACTTTTTCCAACTTATAATATTTTTGCCCCTCTGCCACATCTTTTTTCAGGATCAACTCTTTCTGCTGGTAGGATTGCATCTTTATTAATATAGGTCTTGGCTGCTTTCTCATGACAAAGTTGCCCTTTCATTTAACAAATCCTACTGTGAAATACCAGTCCAGTTGCTTATTTATGCCTTCATAAAATTAATGCCTCCTTTCAGTATCTCTGGTACAGCAGAAAATCTCAGGTTTTCCCTCTGTGCTCTAATTCTGTCATTTTTTGAAACATCTCTTCTTGAGCAGTCTCATACTCAGCCAGCTTTTTCTTCATTTCGAACTCTGATTTTTGCAGTTTTTTTATCAGCTCATCTGAATATCTTTTTAAAGCTTCTTCCATTTTTCAAGCCGCTTATAAATTCAGTTGATATGCTCCTTCAGTGTTTCATTTATTTTAATCAGCTCTGAGCACACTTGACTTACTTTTTTCTTCTAGAATACTGGAAGCCATGTCCTGCACCAAAGCCGGAGCTTGAGCTTCTTTTTGTTCAACTGCAGGATTCTTCCTAGCTAATATTTTCTCTTCACATTTTCTAGTTGATTTCCTTTCAGACTCTCTTAGTTTTTTTTTCTTTTCTGGCATGCAAGCAGTGCACTTGCTAGCCAGTAAATGAATTTGGAAGTGACAGGATTTCCTGGTCCTTTTTTCAGTTTCTTTTTTTCACACTAGGAGAGCTGAAGTTAAGCTGCTCATCAGTGTGCAGCCATCTTGAAAGTACGATTGTCAAGGTACATCTTGAGGCTACTTCAGTATGTCTGCCCCTGGATTCTTCTCCCTTGTCAATGTTTGCTTATTGAAATAGTTTCTGGTAGGAGTATTTCACCTGAGTTCACCTTCCAAACAGGTTGCTCCTTCCTGGGATCCTAACTTTCTGCTAGAAAAATTAACCAAATCTCCATCTGAACCTGTGCATCAAACACAATTAAGGTTAATTACGTGGAAAACTATTTTTCTGTTTGCTCTGAAGCACGCTGAGTATCTGAGTTGATGGCTCTCTTGGTGGGTAAACTCTAGGTGGTCTGTGCTTGGAATAGGGTATCAATAAGAACAAATCTCTCATTCATGTCCAAGGATATTTCAGAGTTTCTTCTCATCAGGCCATCAGTCTCCCTAGTGTTCTAATCTAACCCTTAGAATCATGGAGAAAAGATTATTCATACTCTCAACATGTTTAGGAGATCAAGTACTATCTTGACAGAACCAAATCCTTTATAAAAGCCAATCAGCAATCTTATGTTAGGACTAAAAAAGGACAACCCATGTCAAACTATTTCCAGGTGGCTGTCCTCGACTATTGCCAGATGTATTAATTAAGGCACACTTTCCAATGGCCTTGTCAACTTTGAAAGCATATTAGAAAGTAATGGAGTCTAGAAATGTTTTATACACAGCTATATGTTCCTCTGTATATCCCTTGTTAAGGAATTACAAACTGGATTCCTTTGTCTAGATCCAGGACTGATTTCGGTATGACCATTCTCCAGGGGCTCCTGGTTGCATATCCTTCCTCTTCTCAGATTGGATGGGCTTTGGTAATCAAAAACTATTTAGCCTAAAGTGTACAGCAGTGGGATGAACATTAATTATAGTTGTATAAAGTGCACTTACCTAACCATAACAGTAGATGTTCAAATGATTCACTGCTGCAGTAGACAAATCCACCCACTATGCCATTAGTGATGTATAGGATTATTCTTGTTTTTCAGTTCAGAATAAGTATGCTACTTCTTAACTTAAAGACAAGAAAGTCCTGAAGATTTTGCCACAGAGCAGTTGGTGACCTTGGCCTTTGAGTTTTTGAAAGGGTCCTGTTGATGCCATGGGAAAAAGCACTTAATTCCAGCTCAGTTTCATCTGATCCCTGTTATGACTCTGCTTCTACTTTCCTTCACCATCTCTGAAAGGGACAGTTGGTACCACAGGCGTCAAAGGCTGCATATGCTACATTAGCTACCACTCTGATTCAGAACCTTCTGATCTCCCACTGAGACCAGTTTATAAGAAATAGACATGCAAGTGGAAACACAGACTCATCTCTACAGTCTTTCACTGAAGGCGTGGACTTAGATGAAGGTAAAGGCTCCCTTAGATCCCCTTCAGAAGACATCACTTTTGGTGAGAACCTTGAATTGATGAAGCAGAGAGGGAGATGGTCCAACAACAATCCTTCACCAGATAAGTCTGTGTTCCTGGGAGCCTTTCATTCTGGTTAACATTGTCCTGGTTGATATCACCCAATGACCCCCTCACTGACTTCATAGCCTAGTGGGCATGGAAGGACCCTAACTTGGTGGAACCGATCCCCCAAAAAACTGACAGGATATTGGCAGCACCAAAGGAAAGGTAACACTGGAACAAAGGTCCACCAGTGGATGAGATGGTGGTAGTGGCAGCCACTAAAAAGGGACTGTTAGAGGAAAGTTCCTCTGTCTATCCCCCTAGCAGGGAGTCTAGGATTAAGAACTGGTTTGTGAAATGGAAGTGTACTTCAGTGACTTTTGCACTTTAGAGCACTGAATTATTTGGCCCATGTTATTACATTTCAGAGAGACCTAACCAAAGAGCTCTCCAAGTCTCTCTTGGGTAATCTGCCTGTGCGTGTTCAGAAGACCGTGGACTACCAGCTTTCTACCCATCATTCTACTTCATAGTCATGCAACTGCTTTCTAATGCAGCTGATAACATTGCTAAGGCAGCAGGCACCAGCATCACCATGCATCAGCATGTCTGGATACATCTCTGTCATTTTGTGGAAAGCTTTAAGATGTGCTCTATCAATGCCCCCCTTTGATGGCTTGGGTCTATATTACATAATCGAATGCTTAAAAAGTGAATGATGATTAATCGACCCCATGTAAGTGAAAGCTTACAATGTCGAAACCTCAGAACAGTGATTTTTTTCCCAAGGGGAAAAAAGTCACTGTTCCAAAAAAAAAAAAAACTTTAAAACATTACATAAAGTGGGGGACTTCGCCCCCAACACCCACTGACGTGGGGGGCTGTGCCCCCCATACCCCCTACTTAAATATACCAACTCCGAGATCGCACTGCAGGGAAAGAATTTGCTTAAAAGCCACTTTGCTATTTTGCCTTTTCATTCTTTTACGTTCAATCAAGACACATTCGACAGAATGGCTCAACTCTGTTTGGACCAAAGATAAAAGACACATTCTCTGCAATGGAAATCCATTTCTCCATCACTCAAAGAACTTTTCCAGAAATCAAAAAGCTGGAAAGAAAATTTATTTATTTTATTTATTTCCAGTTTGATTACTGGGGAAGTCTACTGGGTCAGAGTGACCAGTTTTCAGTGGAGGCCCGGGGAGAAAAGCTCCAAGATACATAATACAGATAAGGTACAGAAATACACGGATGTCAGTCTTACATAATATGGAAACAGTTACAAGTAAGTACCTTGAAAATATGCATAATAAGCAGAAAAGCATTGAGTCTGGACTTATTGTTTATACACTTTCTTTATTGTGCACACTCAGATATTAGGTGAGAAGATGTTTTATATACATACTTTTAAGTAAAATGAGGATACACTATACATGCACAATTTCAGAAAAGAAATTAGTAATGGAAAGCTATGTACAATATTTACAATGTTGAACCATAAGAAATAAGCAGCTAATAGAGAAAGGAGAGCAAAGAAAATGTTTGTGGGAGCATAGCTGAAGGAGAGTTATTGAGGTCTTAGGAACCTGAGGGGGAAAACCCCCAGGAGCATAGCTGAAGGAGAGTTGTTGAGGGTTTAGCAACCAGAGTGGGAAAACCCCCCAGGGGAATGGACTAAGGAAGATTAGGTTGGATGGTGGTAATTGCATTCCCATTTTGTGGCCAGGTGTTTGGTAAGCTGAGTTTTGAAGTTTTCTATGTTTGGGATGGTTCTTAGAGAGGGAGGAAGGGAATTCCATTTTTTGCCTAGAGAGACAGCGAGGAGAAGTTGGCCTGCTATACTTTTGGGTTTGGGGATAGCAATTAGGTTTTGATGCTCAGATCTGAGAGTTCTAATGTGGTGCTTGTAGGTCACAGCTCTCTTATCATTACAGCCATGGGGATAGACTTTCTCATGGCAGAGGAGGAGGTAACTACAATGGATGTCACACAAGAAGCAGAGGTGGACTGCACAACCAGGGCTTTCATGGTCCCTTCACTGTGAAACTCTATCAGCACTCATGAAGGGTTGCCCAGTGCTGCACTCTGAAGGCAGTCAGTGGGTCCTTATCCATGCACCCACACTCTTGGCAAAATATAACAACAGATTTTTGTGTGCTAAATGTAATTTCCAGAGGCTATTTAATACTGTTTCCCTTCCTACAATAAAAAAGAAGACATTTCTCAATGTTCCACCCAGTCAATGGGAACACGCAGCAACAGAAGTTTCCAAGCTTCTAAGAAAAGGAGTCATCCAACCAGTCCCCAAAGTAAAGTTAGAGTCCAGAGTGTACTCAAGGTTCTTTTTAGAACCCCCAAAAATAGGGGACCTCAGACCTATTTTGGACTTGAGTCATTTTAACCAATTTGTGAAACAGATAAAATTCAGAATGGTTACAATTCAGTTCATTTTGCCTCTACTGAGAAAGGACAATTGGATGTGCTTCATAGATTTCCAGAATGCATACCATCATGTAAAAATAGAGAGGCATTCAAGGAGATTCCTATGTTTCTGTCTGGGGGCCAATCATTTTCAAGTCGGAGGCTTGCCTTTTGGTCTCACCACAGCCCCCTGGGAGTTTGCCAAGATAATGGCAGTGGTGGCACTGCATCTTCACCTGCTACAGATCTAAGTTTTCCCATATCTCAGTGATTGGCTCCTAACCACTACCTCCAGTGATCTGCTATTTTATCATCTGGACCTTCTGCTCTGTGTGATGCAAGATCTAGCGATCACAATCAACCTACCCAAAAGTCGACTCACCCTGACTCAACAAAAAGAATTTATCAAATGTCACCTGGATTCATTTTTTCAGATTGCAAAACTACCCCATTCCAGTGTGCTGTCTCTGCACCTCACAAGTATTCCATCACCCTTCTCCTCTGGCAAAAATAATTCTTCATATTTTAGGTCTAATAGTTTCTATAATCTTAATGGTTCCACTATCCAGATTTTACATGAGAGTGATTCAGTGGACTCTAGCAGTGCAATGGTCTCAAAACATTCATCCACAACATATGAACGTTTTTCTCAGTCAAATCTGCAGACAACACATCTCCTGGTTGATAAAATCTCCTTTAGTAACAGATACAATTGGATTCACCTGTGAATGTAGTAACCATAGATGCATTCCTTTCAGGGTAGGGGGCATTTCCAAGGAAAGCTGGTCCAAGGTAGTTGATCACACACAGAGATCACTCTTCACATCAGTATCATATAGATGAGGCAGTCATCCTACCATTGCAGGCATTCCAGGATGTCCTCCCAAAGGAGTGATCCTTTACAGTCAGACAATGTCAGTAGTCTGGTACATCAACAAGCAGGGAGGAACATTTTCCTATCCCCAAGTTGAGAGGCCTTGAGAGTTTGGCAATGGGTGATGTCTTCTCATTGCTTTTTGATAGCAGCACATATACAGGGAAAAGTCCAATGTATTAGCAGACAAACTGAGCAGAACTATCTTAATGCTTCCCGAGTGGTCCCTCAATCCAGCAGGGATGACCTTGATTTTTGATCACTGGGGACATCCTTGTTGCAATCTCTTTACATCCTACCTAAACAATAATGCAGTAGTTACTTTGCCTTGACCATCTCTGCAGGGACAGTTATTCAGGGATGCTGTACCCCACAACTGGCCTCGGTCTCCTGTATGCATTTCCCTCATTGCCCTTAATGAATTAATTCATACAGAAAGCAAGAATGTGCAAGGACAATATGATATTCATTGCTCCCTTCTGGCCCCAACAAACATGGTTTCCCTCCCTGTGGCTTCTACTAGTACATCCATGACAGATGTTGGATCATTATCCAAAACTATTAACACATCTGTTTGGATTTGGAATTTCATCTTTTATCAGCCGTGGAACTGCCCTTTGCTTGTTTTTTACCTGCTGACTGTTTAGTTTTGTACAGCTAACCATTGTGAGGCATTTATATTTTCTTGACTTGTTGCTATTTAAAAAGGTTTAGACTTCTTCTCTGCTCCTATTCCTTCCATGTTTGAATTCTTGTCTGAAACTTCCCACAGTAGCCCTAGTTATTCCACTATCAAAGTCCAAATGGCTGCCGATTCAAGTTTCCACATAGGGCAAAATGACAATTGTATAACTTCCCTAAGAGTCTTTAAAGCCTTTTTGAAAGGAGATTTTCTCCTACGACCACCTGTCAGAGATCTAGTATCCCCTTGGGATATTACTTTCCTGCTACAGGCATTAACTCAACCTCTTTTGAACCAGTAGCATCAATTGATTAAAGTTTCTCTCTTGGAAAACAACTTTTCTGGTGGCTGTTACATCATCCAGGTGTATTTTAGAACTGCTAGCACTTTTCTACAAGCCTTCTTATCTGATATTCCATAAAGAGAGAAGTGTGTTGAGAACTAATGTATCTTTCCTTCTTAAGTTTGCATCCAAAACTAATCTAAACCAGTCAATAAATCTGCCAGTCTTTTTCCTCAAATTCTGAAACTAAGGTTAATACATTTTACATATGCTGGATGTTCATCATCAACTTATGTTCTATCTTCATAGGACCAAGAAATTCAGAAAGTCTGATCAATTGTTTGTTGCTTTCTCAAAGCTTAAATTAGGCAAAGCAGTTGCTAAGATTACTCCTTCCAGATGGTTATCAGACTGCATTTCTTTTGTTTCCAGTAAAATGGGTTTATCTCTACAATCTGAACCTAAGGCTTATTCCACAAGGGCAATGGCCACGTCAGCAACCTTTTCTAGTAGACTACGTATTGATTGTATTTGTGTAACTTGAGCAACAGTTCATACTACTTTTGATTAATATTACAAACTGGATGTACAGTCCAGATCATGCTCTTCCTTTGGTTCCACCATTCTCAAGTACTTTTTTTCCTTGATACTACCCAGATGTAACAGCTTGTGAATCAGATGAAAACAGAGAACACTGGCTACGAAAGTTGTATACTTACTATAACGATAGATCCACTTTGTTGGATTTTCATTCAGTTCAGCTTCCCTCCATCCTGCCCTCTTCCAAATTGACACAAACGGGCTTCTGGTGACAAGGCAGTTTTCCTGCACACCATGTCTGTGAACACTCCTAATTGCCTGTCTTCCAATCCTTCCTTTTACTTGTATGCAAGGCTTAATGTTGAATTCAATTTTTGTGGTTTATTTTACTGGGGCAAACTTGATCTGAGGTATCAAGGTGGAGTAGACTAATTATTGGTAGGGGAGGAGACAGGGCCCTGGAACAGAGACATTTCAGAGTTGGTGCTGAGGCTGTATTGAATCAGATCCGGCAACCCATGGTTGAACCAGATGAAAATCAGACAGCATGCATCTAAAATTATGGTAAGTACATAACTTTCATTTAAACAGTTTGAGGAGTGTATCTGCAAGGGCATATTTAGCACTATGAATTAAGCAACATATATATAACAATGTGCCTTTTTGTTTGTTGCAACAATGGAGGCTGCCTTTTTGTATAGTACTGTAAGTAGGGACTATAAATACTATGCTATACTTCAATTAAGGTAAAATACTTCTAAGGATGAAAGTCACTTTGGTGCTTCAGCACCAAGTTGGCAATTACAGAGTGCTGACTACATACAGATTCATTATCTTACTCAGTTCCATAGCCAGAGTTTTAAAGAAGATAATATACAAGTAGCTGGCAGATTACCATCTGCAGTCTTCAATACTAAGTTATACCAATTAAAGTTCAGGCCAAGCCACCACTGTGGAGGCTGACTAGAAAAGTATTTCAGACAGCTCACTGACAGTTGAATAAGATGATCAGTATTGTCCTTTTTTGTCTGATTCAACAGCTGGATCTCAGATCTGATTTGAATCAAGTCTCAGCATTTCCAGATGCGTAGATCCAAGGCTTTGACTCCTCACCTACCCATAATCCACTGGTGCCTTCCCTGAATACCTCAGATCTCATTTGCTTCCTGAACTGAATGGTAATGAGATTCAAGAGGCTATCTACATTCCTTCAGACAGTAAGTCTAGCAAATGTTGCCTTCTTCTAGAATGAACATAGCTTCCTTTACCTCCCCTACCCATGTAGTAGTTTCTAAAATATAATATAGTTAAATACTATGTGTTTCTTTCAGTCTGTTGTACTGGACTTCTCCAGTCTATCTGTCTTTGCTTCTTGATCGATTAGTGGAAAAAAAATCCCTTCTTGTTCTATATCTCTATGTCCTTAGCTATTAGTTTCTGTCTATATTGTTTTGCTTTTTCTGTTTTCACAGAAATATGTCAGAGAAGAGCTATGAAAAGTGCTCCAAGTATGGTCACAAGATTACTCTGCAGGATCCTCACACTCTGTGTGTTTGTCTGGGGATGGCCCAGTTGGACATAAATACCAAAACACCAATGTCGCTGAACCAAGTAACAGCCAGACTGTGTTGAATGAATTCATTTAATCAATTCTGGTACCTCGGCCTTCGCCTTCTCATGTGGTACCTCGGCCTTCGCCTTCTCATGTGGTACCTCGGCCTTCACCTTCTCATGGAATAAATGTAATACACAATACAGTCACTTATAAATCATCCTGAAACATTTGCATGAATAATTTGTTTCAATAAAACAATTAAATATTTTACTTCTTAAAGCCACAACTACTTTCCCAAAAACTTTTTTAAAACAACATGCATTATTGAGCATATCCCAAATAAACCATTTCATAAGTAGAAAGATTTCATAAAAATAAAAAATAAAATGCTTTTATTATACAAAATTTATAATTTTATGATTTTATAACTTTATATTTCTAAATTCATCCCATTTGGAAAAAGAGTATTATAATCTATTGGTTCAGCGACATTGGTGTTTTGGTATTTGTTTCATTTTTTCGATTGTTTAACCAGTTGGACATAAATTCTGAGGCATGTGCCTCTTTTAGACATAAGTCCTTAAAGAGCATTAAGGACAAACTTGTTTCGAAAGGTTTACTACTTATTCAACAAGGATCTGTTATTCCTTCTCCTTCTCACTCTAAGGTGATCAGAAAATCCACACAAAAATACAAGGAAAAAGAGGGGTAAGGAAGGAGGAGGTGGCTTTTTTCCATTTGACAGCTTGTTGTCTGTCAGAGAGGTAACTAGTAAACCAGTTGATAGAAGATATGAATAGATTAAGATAAGAGAGTTTGAATAGAAGAAGATTATTAGAGATAGTATCAAAGGCCTTGGATAATTCCAGAAGGAGGGTGGAGACTAGACAGCCAGAATCACGTACTTTATTGACAATTTCTAGGAATGAGAGGAGAGTGGTGGTAGTACTGTGGCCAGGTCTGAAGCCATGTTGTGTGGGGGTGAGCAGATGGTTATCTATGACGTAGGGTAAAAGTTGTAGGTGGATACATTTTTCTAGTATTTTTGAGATGGGGATAAGATGGCAATAGGATGAAAATTGGGAATATTGCTATTGTTGCCCCCTTTGTGAAGTGGTATGATGAAGGCTTTTTTCCAGAGTTGGAGAACATAGCTTTCTTGGATTGATCGGTTTATTAGAATGGAGATTGGGAAAGTGATGGCTTCCGCAGCTGCTTTTAGAAAGTAGGAAGGAAGGTAATCAGGGGCATTAGAGCAAGATTTCAAGTTCATAAGGAGTCTTTTTATGATAGATGTAGATATGGGTTTGATAGAGAAGGGGGGATGAAAGCTGGTCATGTAAGTGGAGGAAGGGATAGGAGAGGATGTAGATGAAGCATTGTTAGTGAAGGGTGTTGTTAGTTTGGCTATGGTGTCTATTAAGAAGGAATTAAATTAGGTGGCTAAGGCCAAGTTGGAGGCATTTGGATCAGGGCAGGGATTGTTTTTTTTTGCCAGGGTTGAGGAGGTTGATGATACCACTCCAGAATTTTTGGGGGTTTGTCTTGTGGTTATTTTGGAATATGGCAAAATAGGTTTTGCGGTCGGATGTGATAAGTTTTTTTACTTTGTTACAAAGTGCTTTAAATTAATTTAGGGAGGAGGGAGTTTTGTGTTTCTGGAAGCATTTCCAGGCTTTGTTTCGTAGACGCATCAAGAATATGGTTTCTTTGGTACACCATGGGGAAGTATTACTTTTTATTCTTTTGGTTTTGGAGGGGGGAAAAGTATTTAACAGGTTTAAAAATGTATTGAAATAGGTAACAGCATTGTCTAAGGAGAGGGTTTTTAGAGGGTTCCAGTTTATGTGTTTTAGAGAGTTGGAGAATTTTTCAGGGCTGAAATTCTTAAGGGAGCATGTAGATATATAAGTATGGGATAGTTGTAAGGAGAAAGGGAGGCAATGAGCTGAGGTGAAGGAAGAGACTTACCAGAAACAATCAGTGAAGTTGAGGGAAAGACATGGAGCTAGACTAGAGAGCAACCTCAGAGGTAAGGGGAGTCAGGGATAAAAGCTGGGCCAAGTATAAAATAGGAGGGCTAAACAGAGGATTTACTGGGAGTAGAACTAACACGGGAGGGTTACTGTAGATACAGAGTTGAATGAGGGAGTGGAGGAACAGTGTCACCTAGTGGCCAAAGTGAAATATAAGTACCAGAAACCTTCCAGGGAGTGAAAAGGGGATCGGGGATAGAAGAGGGGGCTGTAGACCACAGTAGGCTGCTAGCGAGCACGTGGTGGGGTACTGTACTTAGTACTTTATAGATATTGGCAGTAACAGAATAAGCACTACAGTAGATGTATATACATGCTATTAATCCAGAAGGGAGGCTGTAAGTTTGCAGAGCACTTCAGCAGTCCCATTTAGGTGTTCTTGAAGGGCGAGATGCAGGGAGATAAGTAATACAGTGGGACACTTGCGAAGGTAGAGACGTGACTTGCAAGCTGAAATGGAAGAGAAAATAAAATGATTATAATGATATTGCTAGATGATGCAAGAGAAGAACGCTATAGAATAATTCAGTTAGAGTTAGTAAAGGGTAGCCTGAGGATAAGTATGGTGTAAGAGTGCGTGGCTAAAGAACTATGGCTGTGGGGGAAAGGAAATGAGGGGATAAAGGTATAGCAAGTAAGTAGGAAAGCACAGTGAAGAACAGGTAGACAAGCAACAACAAAAAAAAGGAGAAAAAAGGTTTTAGAAGAAATGGAATAAAAGCAAAGGAAGCAGTTTCATATAGTGAAATGTGCCAGCAGTAAATGATTTTAAATCCAGCAAACAAAAGTAAGGGAGCAGTAACAATTTCAGTACAAGCTTTACAATGTGAAATGCGAGCAGTAAGCAGTTGTAAATTCAACACAGCAACAACTGCAAACAGTTGCAGTTCACTGAATCCAGCAGTAGTACAATGTGAAATGCGACAGCAGACAAATATTTTAAATCCAAGCAGCAACAATTGCGGTTCAATGAATGCAGCTGTAAAAGGACATTAAATAATATAGAATGGGTCAAAACAATCCAGAATACAGCATTTAAGCATTAGTCTACACAATATTAAGATAGTGCGCTGCTTACAATAGCTTCAGGAGTGCATGCAGATATGATACTTCAGCACGTAAGTTTGCCTACTAAATCAATAGCATTTAACAGTTTGCAAATACAAAACAGAGTAGCAGTATCATCACGGCTATACACAGTATAGTGGCAAACAGATATGTACACACGTTGTAATGTCATAGCTGGAAGCCCACCAAATTAGTTATATGTACAATCGTGGATCCAGTGCAGTCATACTCTGAGCTTGATAGTCAGACAGATTAGTATAACTCTTACATAAATGAAGAACGAGTATATCAGCAACAGTATATTTAGATTACAGTTTCAAGCTGTTTTAGTGGATGCATTCACCAATGAGCGAAGCCAGCAGCCCATGGCAGAACAGGAGAGTGATGACCTGGGAGGTTTTCTTTATTTAAAAATGGCACCACAGGTAGTAGCATCACTATATAGACTTGGGGGAGGATGATAGGTAGAATGGAAGAGGGAGGGCCAGGAGAAAGGAGGTAGGAGGAATGTAAGGTACAGAAGGGGGGGATGGGGAGAGGCAGGTGCAGAGAGATGGAGCCAAGGTGAAGGAAGAGACTTACCAGAAACAATCAGTGAAGTGGAAGGAAAGACATGGAGCTAGAGAGCAAATTCGGAGGTAAGGGGAGTCGGGAATAAAAGCTGGGCCAAGTATAAAACAGAAGGGCTAAAAACAGGATTTACTGAGAGTAGAACTAACACAGGGGCGGGTTACTTTAGATACAGAGTTGAACGAGGGAGTGGAGGTACAATGATACCTAGTGGCCAAAGTGAAATATGAGTGCCAGAAATGTCAAGGGAGTGAAAGGGAGTCGGGGATCTCTGTTCTGAGAATTTCTTCCAATTCCCCTGTAGGATTGCCTGACTGCTACACTCTGGAGACAGTCGAGGGGGGGGGGGACTACTTAACCCTGCACCTTCAAACCTGGTAGGCCATCACTTCAGACACATGGGAGCGGAGGATAATTACCAGAGGATATACAATTCTATTTCTTTCTTCTCCCACTCCAAGAAATAGGATTCCCCTAGTGCCATCCTACCACATGGAATTTACCACAGCAGAAGTCAAAAAGGTGCTGGAAAAAAGAGTTATTCAACAGATTCCCCCAGACCAGAGAAGATCTGAAGTATACTTCAGGTTTTTTTTAGTTCCAAAAAAGACAGGGGACCTAAGTTCAATTCTGGACATCAGTCATTTCAATCAGTTTGCGAAGCAGACAAAATTCTGGATGGTCATGGTTCAGTCCATTTTATCTTTTCTCAGGTGGGACAACTGGATGTGCTAAGTAGATCTCCAGGATGCTTATTATCACATGAAGATAGACAAGTAATCCAGGAGATTCCTCCATTTCAGGCTAGGAGCCAGTCATTATCAGTTCAAAGCTCCGCCCTTTGCTTTCACCACAGCCCCCCCCCCCCTAGTGTTCGCCAAATGCATGGCAGTAGTCATAGCCTTTCTCAGGTTCCAAGTCTTTCTATGCCTGAATGATTGGCTCCTCACTGCTCTGACCAAAAATCAACTTATCCAAAGGAGAGACTCTTTACTTCAGTTACTTCACAAATTGGTTATTACTGTCAACAATTAGAAAATTCAACTGAACCCCACTCATTCTCTGGAATTCATAGGATGCCAACTATACACATATTTGCAAATAGCTGCCTTACCCCTCTCCTGGATTCTGTCTCTTTGAAAAGTCACCAGGAAGGTGTTGTCACACTTTACTCCCCAAGTAAGAGTGGTCCTAAGACCTCTAAGCATTATGGCCTCATCAATCACTCTGATTCCATTTTCTTGCTTTCACAAGAGAGTCCTTCAATGGACTGTCTCAGTTTAATAATTTCAGTGGCATCATCCTTTGTGTGCAACAATTAGGCTAACCCCAGTCAGCAGGAATCATGTCAGGTGATGGCTAAGTGCCCAAGAATTACATGAAGGACATCCATTGTGTCTTCCCCCTGCAACAGCTGTGGTTGCCATGTACACTTCTCTTTTAGGGTGGGGGGCATTAAGAAGGGAAGACTGTTCAAGGTGCATGGACTCAATCAGAGGTCAATCTTCATATCAACGTTCTGGAAATGAGAGCATTCCTATTAGCACTGCAGACATTTCAAGACTCTCTGCCAGAAGGTGTGATCTCCATTTAGATGGACAATATGTCTGTGGTTTGCTACATCATCAAACAAGAGAGAACCAGAGACTATCCACTGTGTCAGGAAGCCATGAGAGTTTGGCAATGGGCAATGTCTTCCCATCACTTTCTTGTTGCAATGCACATTCTGGGGACTTCCAGAGTTCTAGCAGACATACTAAGCAGAAACATTCTTTTGCCTTACAAGTGGTCTTTTCATCAGTCAGTGGTGAACAAAATTTTCATTCGCTGGGGCCAACCTTGCTGTGACCTGTTTGTATTTCACTTCAACAACAAGTGTAGCAGTTACTTTGACCTCATCCCTCCTCAGGGTCAGTCACCAATGAATGATCTGGTCCACATTTGGTCCCCGGGTCTTCTGTATGCCTTTTCCCCATTTCCCCTTGACCACAAAGTCCATTCAGAAAGCCAGGAGGTGCAAGGCAAAAGTAATCATTGCTCCTTATTGGCCCCGACAAGTTTGGTTCCTGTTCCTTTGGTTTCATCTTTTATGTCCTCCCTGGACACTGGCTCACAGCTCAGACCTCCTGTCTCACCCAACCGGTCATTCTCTCCCGTATGTAGACACTGTAAATCTGACCACTTGATTACTCCAATTTTAGCAATGACCAGATTTACAGAAGGTAGTTTCACATTCTAACATATTGTCAAAACTCTAGCACCACGAAGCTTTACTGAATTAAATAGAAAAGATTTTCATTCTGGGCTTCATAGAAGGAATTGGATCCATTCTCTGCCCCTGTCCCTTCAATCTTGGATTTCTTGTCGGAATTGTTTCATAAAAGTTCCAGTTTCTCCATCATAAAAGTCCAATTAGCAGTTATTTCTATTTTTCATATTGGCCATAATCAGACACTGATAGCCTCACTGAAAGTTTCTAAAGCCTTCCTCAAGGGAACCTTTCTTCTCAGACCTCTTATCACCACCTTGGGACATTACCTTGAGCTGGTGGCCTCGATAGCTCTTAAGTTTTTATCATAGAAAACAATCATTTTGGTGGCAATCACTTCAGCCAAAAGAATATCAGAATTACAGGGTCTTTCTTGCAAACTGCCTTAGCTGATATTTCAAAAGGATAGTCTTCTTAAAATCAAACCCTTCCTTTATTCCACAGGTGGTATCCAAAGCTAACATCAATCAATCCATAATTCTTCCAGTTTCTTCCCAAAGTTTGCAAACAAAGGAGAATATACATTATATTTACTTGATGTTCACAGACAACTTAGATTTTATGTTCACAGGACAAAAGAATTCAGAAAATCAGATCAATTATATGTTGCTTTTTCCAAAGTCAAGTTAGGGTATGATGTTTCCAAGGACACCTTTGTAGGTGGCTGTCAAACTGCATTCTATTCCTGTATGACAAATTGGGTTTACCATTATCTAAGAAATGAATAAACACTCTACATGGTTGATGGCAGCTTCCACAGTTTTTCAACAAAATCTGCCCATTGTTGAAATTTGTACTACTGCAATATGGTCAACTATTCACACTTTTGTGTCTCATAAATTGAATGCACATTTCCGATTATGCTCCTACTGTGGCTCTGCTGTCCTCAGGAATATCCTTCCTTGATACCTCCCAGGAAATTCATAGCTAGGGAATCTGTCCCATCTGTTGAGTCAGATGAATAAGGACAATTTCAGATATGAAAGTTATGTACTCACCATAAGAATAGATCTGTGTTGTCCTATTTTCTTCTGGTTCAATATCCCTCCCTCCTTAATCCTTCCAAATTGTCTCCTAGGGCTTCTTGGAGAATGGATGGTCCTTTAAGGAGTGACAGATTTCATCCTCAACTGGTTGATTACTTTTCTACATCTACATAACGTTTTGCTAGTTTTAGTTCAGTCTAAATATCATTTAGATATCAATATATTGTTAGTGGGCAAACTTGATCTGAAGTATTCAGGGAAGGTAGAGGGGGATTATGGATAAGGGATGAGTCAGAGCCCTGGATCCATTCATTTGGAAGTGCAGAGAGAGGATCCGAGTCTGATGTGAGACCCATCTGTTGAACCAGAGGAAAGCAGGACAACATAGATCTATCATTATGGTGAGCACATAACTTTCAGTTTTGTTGCTACCCCATTCATACAGCTAGTAAGGGCCTTATATGTGGTGTATATCCATTTAATCCTCATCAAATTGTACAAGGAGAGCATCAGTGCAAAAGACATGACACCGTTTTCAACTATAAGCAAAAAACTCAAAATAGTCATGAACTATTAAAAACAAAAGCGAGTAACACTGCGAGCAATTTCGACGTAAAACGGACAAGTAATCCTTAAAAAACACAAATTTAATGAGCGCTTTCGGTGGAAACAATGTCCCACCTTCATCAGATAACTACAAATCAATTAACAAACCTTTTATATACATTATATATATCCTAATTAATCAATTAAAAAGAATGCTTGTCTTTAAAGGGCTAGGAAATATTATTATACAAACCTAAAAGAACCATTAAAAACGACTAAGTCAAACTTTTATGTTCATAACAACTACTTATATAAAAACATATTAATATAAGATTTGATTTACATCTATCTAATATATACAACAAATATTATTCATTATATATAACTCAAAAAAAAAAATATATATATATATATATATATAGTTTGCACAAACAAATATACAAAATGTGTATAATACTCAAGCAACATGTAAAATAATACGGTATATATGTATGCTGATGTATACATATAAAATATGGACCATTAAACTAATACCAAAAGCTGATGCATCTACAAATAAACAGCCAAAATGAACTATATAACATCTCTGATATAGTTATGCTATCTCTAAAAAAGATATGCATAACGCCCTGGCTAGGAATATTGTTGACTTCCCTGAACATAGCTTCAAGTTTTCTGTCCTGCAACAAAGGCATCCTGACCTTTGAGGAGGCCCCTGGCAGGTAAATCTGGAGATTGATGAAATAATGTGGCAGATTACAACTGAAGCACATATATATCCCGGTCTAAGTGAATACATATCTAAAAAAAGTATTCTTAAACGTTTAGCCCTGAATAGATGAAAAAGTTTGGTATTTTGTTGCATATATTGATTCTTACCCGTTTATTAAGCTTATTATGTATGTTTCTTTTTATTTATTAGCTTTATAGCCATTAAGCATAAAGCATTAAGCATAATAAGGTATAGCTTAGTGTACATAACCTGTGGTTTATACCTAATGCTCCTTTAAGGCGGGTGACAATGATTCTTAATTTTAAATAGCTATATCAGAGATGTTATATAGTTCATTTTGGCTGTTTATTTGTAGCTGCATCAGCTTTTGGTATTAGCTTAATGGTCCATCTTTTATATGTCTATATCAGCATAGATATATACCGTATTATTTTACATGTTGCTTGAGTATTATACACATTTTGTATATTTGTTTGTGCAAACCATATATATGTGTTGAGTTATATATACTGAATAATATTTGTTGTATATATTAGATAGATGTAAATTAAATCTTATATTAATATGTTTTTATATAAGTAGTTGTTATGAACATAAAAGTTTGACTTAGAGGTTTTTAATGGTTCTTTTAGATTTGTGTAATAGTATTTCCTAGCCCTTTAAAGACAAGCATTCTTTTTAAGTGATTAATTAGGATATATATAATGTATATAAAAGGTTTGTTAATTGATTTGTAGTTATCTGATGAAGGTGGGACATTGTTTCCACTGAAAGCGCTCATTAAATCTATGTTTTTTAAGGATTACTTGTCCGTTTTTCATCGAAATTGCTCGCAGTGTTACTCGCTTTTTGTTTTTAACTGTTTTCAACTATATTAGAAATAAAACAGAAAGTCAAATGGGGCCCCTCAGCCTCAAGCCCCTTAATTTACTCTATGGGGTGCTGATGACATTTATAGTAAGACATTAAGGTTCTCTATTTTTGTGAGCAAGATGTGACAAAACTGTACTTAATTTAATTCCCTTAGCATGTGGATGACTGTGCATTTGTCTACCATGCAATCCATCCAAGTTGACTTCAATAATTTATAGCTGTAGACTTGCAAACAAATTGAAAAGAAAAACAAATGCCCTGTTACTGTATTTTAAAGTAGACCAAAAACCTAATCCACTCTGTTAAGAATATCCAGCTCTAGTTCCTTTACAAGGTTTATGCAGACTGTTACATACTTAAGATTTATAATTAGCCAAGACATCAGATATTTTTATTTGCACATAGATCCTCATGATCATCGGGCTTGCCTCTATCATTATGATCCTTTTATTCTCCCATAAACCAGGAGCTAGACAGCCTATTCATTCCTCCAAGAAACAAACATCATTCAGCAGAAATGGAAACATCAATCTTCTTATGGGATCCTTTTTACCATTCGTACTGCACATGCCTCAGTGGTACACTGAGAGTTTATTGTGCAACAGGCCTTAGAAAGGGCAGGTCACTTGCTTTCATAAGTGATATAACCCTTAAGAAGGTCCTGTCCCCACCCAGAAGCAAATGCACCTGTATAGCCCTCAGACTCTACTGAGGATTCTAACATGTGAAGTGTACTCCTGGACATGTGCATCCTCCCTGTTCCTCCCATGGGCACCCTTGTAAATGTGTATCCTTCCTGTTCCCCCATGAGCATCCTGGGACATGTGCATCCTTCCTGTTTGCCATGAGCATCCTGGAACATGTGCATCCTCCCTGTACCCCATGAGCATCCTAGGACATGTGTTTTCTCCCTGTTCCCCCATGAACACACTGAGACATGTGTATCCTTCCTGTTCTTCCATGAGCACATTGGGACACGTGCATCCTCTCTGTCCCCCATGAGTGCCCTGAGACATTTGTGTCCACACTGTCCCATAAGAGCAGCCTAGGACAAGTTTATCCTCCCTGGTCCCCCAGGAACACCCTGGGATATGGGTATCCTCCCTGTCCCTAGAGAGCACCCTGGGACATGTGTATCCTCCCTGTCCCCATGAATCCCTTGGAACATGTGTATCCTGAATGTTGTCCATGAGAAAGGTGAGCAGCCACCTCCGCATCACTCTTCTCCCTCCCCTCTCCAGCCGTTCTGACCTCGCAAGCCACTAACTGAACTCAGGCCATCTTTACAATATTCAGAATTTTATACCTCTATGTCTCAGAACTTGCTAAAACATAACACATGTATGTATTCATTTGGCATTAGCTGAAGTAAATCAACAGTCATGAATGTTGTACAGAAAAAGTACTTTCCTTGCAGCAGAGACAAAAATCAAAGCAACACAAAGTGTGTTACTACCATGAATATTACATGGCAACATTATTTAGCCTCCATATTAGAGGAGGACATGGCAGACTTTCAGTAGTATAACATGAAAGCTATAGCTGTTCCTGAAGGTTCCCTGATGTTGCATCTAAACTGGAATAGCTAACATTTGACCGCATGTGATCCTATGCACGGTTAAATCTTACTCATAGACTACTTCATAAGCAGCAAGGGAACAAAGTGAAATGTCTTTGAAGTTGATAATCTATAATAATACATCTGAGATCATGTTGAGGGTTTTCATGTAAATAACCCACAGACACTTTCAAAACATGGAGACATGGCATTCAAACACTCCATTCCTTATCTAAAAAACTGGATACTTTCTAACATTCCTTATCAAGAAAACTGGATACTTTCTAACACAAACATGTCAGGTATATATATCCTTCAGAAATAAATTATTTTAGTATTTCATACCGCACAGAATCTATACATCTTGTGGAGGTATCTAAATGTCTTGCTGCTAATATCTTAAACCTCTATAGCATTCAGCAATGGTATCCACACCATTGCAGGTAAACCACTATTAAAGTAGCAGTACCCACCTTTTCTCTCTGATCTTTTCTCATTCCTTTCATAACACAACTTACTTCTAATTCTCACTTATATTGTGTACTAATTTATCAAGTGTACTGAAAGCATGTGGCACCCAACTATTTCTCCAATGATTTATGTCCTTCCTACTGTCTCCATCTCATAGTTTTTTTAGGTTAATTTCAAAGGTTCTGTACTGTCATATACATCTATCGCACTGCACATTTTTGGTTACGTGTAGACTGTGACCTCACAGAAATACTTCAATGAAATGGTATAGAAATGAAGGCTGCATTAACATTGTGAAATCTGAAAAGACATCAAAAAAGGCTGAAAAAAAGCACTTCATAATTCTGTAGTTAGAAATATTCGGTTCAGCAAAGATGGAATCTGGAATGAAGTGTCTATACAAAGGTAGAGAATCTGCTGCACTATTCATTTTGTAGTTGCTGTTCTATAACGATAAGGACGACACTGCAGTATCATATAACATGTATACGACACAATCTACTGCTCTTCTAGTTGGAGTGAATTATTCAGAAAACTGAACTTAACTGTAAGGAACGTTGCAGCTAACTGCCGAAATTTGTCTGATTCTGATTCCCGAAGCAGTGGTCATTCAGCATCAGCAGCTTGTGATTCAATAATTTATTTACGACTCTGATTGACAATTGCAGATGAGCACTTCATGTTGAAGGCCCACCCTTCTGAATCCTGGCACAAATAAAGAGAAGTATGTTACACAGTCACTTACTGTAGCTGTTCTGTTTAGCTACACCAGGTTTCAGCTAGTTGTGCGTTGCAGTTTTCAGTTAATATATCTGGTTTGCCAGCACATCCACACCCACCCCACATTCTTGATTTTTGTGCAATGTATTTATTGCAGGGGGTAATGTGGAACTCAGTAGAGGAGATCTGTGCTAAAGAGGCATGTAACTAATTATTCATGAGGGCTCTGGTTGAAGCTCTTTGTATAAATCACTGACCAGGGTAAACTTTAGTGCTGCACCTTGGTAATAGACCTGCAACACTAAATTCTAACTTTCTCAGTCCAGGAGGTATTTTCCTGTAAAGTTGTTTTTCTACCCATCTAGAAAACTTGATTGTCAGAATATAATCTGTAGAAATTTAATGAATAAATAAATGAACACTATCCTTATTTGTGGTACTATTGTGACAATCTTGTTTTACAGTGGTGTAAAAGGGGACTGTCCTTAACAGCATCATAATTAGGACTTTTTCTCTCATAGACTTTCCGTGTTTGTGGTACTTTCTGTAAGAAATGCAATGTTTAAAATATTATCAGACAGAGCAGTACCTGTTCCTAGCACTGCTGAGTTTCTTTTGTCCTTACATGTAGCAACATAACTAGAAACGTCATTATTTATAGCTTTGCAAGTGAGGAATCTCCTTGCATATAATAATGTAAGTGTATAAAGTTTTTGTTTCCACTATTTAAAAGACATCTTCCCTTTTCTGAAGCACTGTGAGATTTGGTCATGGTCATAGAACAGACTACAGTTGCTTGCAGTACAGTTTGCTCTGACTAACCACTTTTCTTCCGTTGAAAGTAGGGAATGCAAACTTATAAGCCTGTATACAGAAAAGATCCTTACTTCATACTTCTGTCATAGGAATATATTTGTATATAACACTAAGACTGCGCTGTCTTTATTAACAGAATTATAATGGCATACATCCTTGTACTTTGTTTCTCATTTTAAGAGAGAACAGTTCTAATTCATGCATTCAGAATGAGGATTATAACTTTCTTTAGCACTGTGCAAGCCAGTAGTCATTCACCGTAACAATAAGTGAGGAAAGTCCGCAAGACGAATTTTAAAAAAGGTGCATGGAGGTTAACTGTTGATTCCCCTGTCCTTCTGCTACAGAGATGCAGTAAAGGACTGTGCAGTGTGTGTGTATGTGTGTGTATGTGCGTGTGTGTGTGTGTGTGTGTGTGTGTGTGTGTGTGTGTGTGTGTGTGTGTGTGTGTGTGTTTATGCGTGTGTGTTTGCATGTGTGTGTGTGTGTGTGTGTGTGTGTGTGTGTGTGTGTGTGTGTGTGTATGCATGTGTGTGTGTGTGTGTGTGTGTGTGTGTGTGTGTGCATGTGTGTGTGTGTGTGTGTGTGTGTATGCGTGTGTGTGTGTGTATGCATGTGTATGTATGCATGTGTGTGTGTGTGTGTGTGTGTGTGTGTGTGTGTGTGTGTGTGTGTGTGTATGCATGTGAGCTGTAACTGACTCAGCAAGACTGACTTATATAAAACTTCTCAATTATCCAAATACTGTAAAAATTCTCAAGTTACTCCAAAAAAGCCAAACATTATTTAGAATAATGTAGAACTAAGATTTTAATAGGACATTCCCTCTTGAATATAAACTTGCTAGAAGAAAGCTTAAAGCATACTGCCATTTTTTCTTTAATAAAAATATCAAATTAATAGCGTAATTCTCAGCTAAACACTCCTTCAATTGAAACAAACACACTTTGAGATTTGACTGATATACAGACACACACACACACACACACACACACACACACACACACACACACACACACACTCCTGGGGAAGGCTGGCACAGGGTTACTAGCTATAGCCCCTTCTGCCCAGACTATATGGTAGTTATCATTGTCACCAGCCAACTCACTCTTTATCAACTACTCTAAGGCCCTTACCAAAGGGTGCCCAATCTTACTGTGTAATTTTATTATTATCCAAATGGTAAGTGTGACCAAGACTTTCAAAGATATTTAGGAGTGGCCTATACAGTGTCACCAAATACATATGCAAGTAGTCTAAGAGCTGAAATATCTCTAAACAAAACAGCCGCAATTAAAAGGTTTAAATATATTTAATAACAAATAATAAAAGAACAACACAATACTCAATAACTCAACACAGTGACTACAGAGCAGAATCACAGGAAATATTTTAAAACAACATTGCAGGACAGTCTCACATAAATGCAGAAAACATTTAAACTAATCTTTACTATTTCCTATCTATATCTAACAGAGATTACTGTACTCTGGTTACTTACTATTAGCAAGGCAAGTGCTGATGAGAGGATGTTTCCAGGTCCAAAGACAAATACAAAATGCACAGACTCACTCTCTGAGATCGTTCTTAAATTAATAATACACATTACTGCTGGGTTAGCTGGATGACATCATTTGTCACCTGCCTTCAGTTCCCAGGCTAACGGATACCAACAGAATTTTTAACATCTCTATCGGAGAAGTACATCTCTCAGAAGTTTGCCTAGAACTGGAAGTTGTAAAACAATTAACACTTCTACATTTGAAACCTAGTAATTATTTCTGTTTCAAGACAATAGAAAGAAACCTCTAGCTGTAGACATCCTGTCTCCTTCAGTGAAACTGGGAGATAAGCACAACTGTAAAACAATTCATTTATTTTCTTAGAGTTTGCAAGTTAACTCTGTTCTTTTCCAATAGGGTACACTGTGGTTGCATTCTAGAAGCTCAGTACATAACATACAGTTCAATAAATACTTCTGCATCAGTAGTTTAAGACGCACATAACATATAGTTCTCTTACATTTGTAAGACAAGCCTATGGATCATATTAATATTCACAAATGACATATGTTTGGTCAGGCACATATTGAAGGGGGCATTATACTCAATAATGGGTCTGATAAGGGCCAAGTAAAGTGGCACTATGACTTTGTTGGACCTGGATGCCATGCCCTTACTTATAAGTTGGGCGACACAGAATGATTTTCTTTCTACTTTGGCCACAGATTGGTCAAAGGCCAGATTATTGTCTACATATGTTCCCAGATTCCCGACTACTGGGTCAGCTCTTAGGAATATCTTATGGAGTAATTAGCCCGGGGGGGGGGCGTTTTCTCAAAAGGCACTATAGTGCATTGCTTGGCATTGTGTTTTACTCTGTGACTTTGACACTATTCATTTGTCTGTGTTAGACCCTCTTGTAAGATGTTTTTGTCATGGGTGGAATCTGTGATAGCTCCCAATTCGCAGAACCCTGAGATCCTCTAACAAACTTCTGCTAAAAGTGTCAAAAGCTAACAGCAGCTTTGGAGATGCTCTCTACTCAAACTGCATTTCTGAAACATGGAACTCCATACCACAGACTATTCTGAACACTAGCAACCCCATAACATTTAAGAATCTGCTTACAACTCACCTAACTGACAACTGGCTATGCTCCTGCTCAGCTCCAGGTTAAATACTTTTTTCCTCTTTTCTTTCCCTTGTTCCTCCCACACTTCCTTCTTCTTTTACTCTCCTCACTCTTCAAACTCCCCCTTAATCCACACGCTGCATCAGCCATATGATCTTAATATTGTACTTGAATACATCTTTTCTGTGTTTTAGAAAAAACCTAGATATGATCTATCTCAAATTTGTGCAAAAGTTACAAAAAATACAAAAAAAGTCATATTTTATTTTCTTATCAACTAGAAAAACAACTTATAGGATGACTACAATATTTTTCATATCATTTAAAAGATCAATGTATAATTGCTTGTAAAATACATAATGTAGTACTTATGGATTACCTTGTATACATTGTTATTAATATATTTGCAAACAATTAAACTGTCTTACACTTTCTATTTTGTCTTTATGTGGAGCTTTTCTCTCTGGGTCCCCACTGAAAATGGGCTACCAGTCCAGTTGGACCTCCCTGGTAAACGAATGCCAAATAAATAAATACATAGTCTCTGAACTTGATCAGATCAGACAAAGGCTCTTGATAGTAGCCTTTACCTCAGAGAGGTAGATGCCAATAGGAGCAGCCCAACACAGAGCCCTGAGATACCCCACTGGTGACCTGTCTCTTAAGGAAGGTGGTATCACCAAGCCTGACCTCCTGAGTTCTGGCTGTGAGCCAGCTGACAATCCAGTGAGGTATGCTGGGGTTTATGCCCAGTTTGGTGAGTTTGTCAACTATACCCAAGTGAGGTTTTGTATCAAATGCCTTAGCCAGGTCTAGGTAGGTGGCATGTACCATTTTCCCTTCATCCATTCCCTTGGTGACCTTCTCAAAGAAGTTCACCAGGCTTAGGCATGATATTCCCTTGACAAAGCCAAACTGAGTTGGGTCCAGTGTCTGAAGTTTGCCTATGCTTTTGTTGATCATTTCCATAGTAATTCGCTATGCCTTTGTTGATCATTTCCATGATAATTCATTCCATGGCTTTGCATATTAGACTAGTCAAACTAATAGGTCTGCAGTTTCAGAGGCTGGTTGATAGTCCACCTTGTGAAATGGGATAAATGTTGCTGTCTTCTGTTGTCATAGTATAAAGCCTGTTTTGAGGCTATAACTGAAAAGCAACTTACGTGGTTGTGATAGGTCATGTTTCCAACTATTTAGGAGGCATCCTGGGATTTTGTCAGGGCCCATTCAGTCTGTGATTTTGGCTTTAGTGAGAGCTGCCAAGATCTGTTCCCTGTTAATAGTTGGGGGGTTATGCTAGTAGGTATTTCATGGAGGGAGGCAGATGGGAATGGAGTCTGAACTTTGAGCTCAGTTTCTCAGCCAGCAAATTTGCTTTGTTATTCTGTTCAGTGAAAGTGGCACTATTGGTCACTAGTTCGGCACACTAATGTGTGCTGTCTTTGAGGTTTCAGACATAGCTGTAAAAGGCCTTGTGATTGTCCTTAGCCTGTATGGCTAACTTTCCCTCATTATTGGCCTTGTTGGACTTAATTAGTCTTCTCAGTTTCCTGTTTAGTTTAGAGAGCTCCTATCATTATGGGAGTTGATCTTCCTGATTTTAGCCATGGGACTTTTTTCCTTTTGTTATATACCCTATTAAGGTTAGGATTTTACCAGTGTGGTTTGTTTTTAGTTTGTTTTGGGCTTTCCCAAGGGGGGATTTCCTTCCACTGCCACCTATAAACCTGAGACTCAAACTTTTCATATTTCTTGTTATTTTATTTAAAAAAGAACCTTCTTTGGTCTATGGACATTGAAAAATACACAATAAAACAACTAAGTTCATCTGAGAATCAGACACCGAAGAAAGTGCTTACTAATTTATTTGAATAAAATTTAAGTGGGTGAGCTTTGTTTCTTTATTTCCCATTATTTTCATATTAATTTTGTTTTATTTTACTTAAATCACATGAGGTATCAATGCAGGACATAGGCTGCAATTGGTGCCACATAGTGAGTTTGGGTTGTATTCAGTTAAGTAATTTATTAATATTTCTGCAAAGGACCGCGCATACTCTGAGACACATCAGGGGACAGCGTTTGTCCTGGTAGATGGATTGATGGTATGTGGTAGGGAAAAAGCCTCCTCCACATCAGTAACATTTATAAATCTTGAACTAATTTGTTTGATTATTGTTTGAAAGAAGGTTAGCTTCAGACAAAAAGAGACAGGGAGAAGAAATTCTGAAAGACATGAATACAGGAGAAAGTTGTGCTCTTTTTCCTGAGCAGATGGCAATGACTGAACAATGGTCACTAATAGCTGAGGGGGCTGACCATAATGTAGTATGGTGTCATTTACAAGATAGTCAATGGAATACATGCATTCTTCTATAATTTGAGTGAGCCCCCACTTTCCTAAGAGCAGATGTTACTGTTTTACTAGGTAAGAATGTTTATAACAGGCCTCCAGGGAGCAGTAGAAGCTTGCAGAAGCAGTATAAACCACATAAACGCACACACACACACACACACACACACACACACACACACACACACACACACACACACACACACACACACACACACACACACACACACACACACACACACAACAAGAGGTTCTCCAGTTTGATTTTTGGCTGCAATTCCTTCTGTGCAGAGTCTGCATGTCCTCCCTGTGTTCATGTGGGTTTTCTCTGGGTCATCTGGTTTCCTTCCACATTGCAAAGACATGCATCTGGAGTGTTTCTCCCTGGGCCTCTGCTGAAAATTGGCTTTGTTCCAAGTTGGACTTTCCCAGTAAACAAATGTTAAATATATTGCTATATAAATACAAGTCTTTGTCCCATTTGGCAAATTTCCTTCTGTATATGTATTTTTTACCATGTCTTAACCAGGTAAGTGTGCTGTACTCTTCTTAGCAATGACCCAGAGATCACAGAAGCAAGAGTAAATACAACACACACACACACACACACACACACACACACACACACACACACACACACACACACACACACACACACACACACACACAAAACAAATGCATAATAAACAAGTTCATAATTGCCAATCAATGTTTGGTACTGCTATCTGGCAAGATTAACCAGATTAGCCTTATCTGGAATTCACTTTAAACACCTGACCTAGAGGAACATATAACCCCCTAAGGCAACACTGCACCTCCAGAATCTTGCTTTGCATGGGTATTGGGCCTTAGCCCTTTCATGTTCTGCAATACCCCAAATCAAAACCAACATAATAAAGGATTATGAGCACCTAAAATGGAGAATTTCTCCCATATGAGGAAGCCTCAGCTTCAGGCATTACCTCACAGGTGTCAGAGGGTGGAAGCTGTCTTTCATCTGCACTAGTGTTGGTGTTATGCATTATCATGAGAGTTTTGTAGAGTGACTTTGTTCAAATGATGCTCAGGAAGTCAGTTTCCAGTGTGGAAGGGATAGATGGACAGATGAATGTCAGGCAGATAGTTCAGCATTTTTATGTACTCCAGCCAGCATGTCTTTCAGGTGCCAGTCCAGATTCATGTCAAAAAGAATAACTTGTTTATCAGACTGATTTGAAAACATGTATCATAACCTCCCTTCTATGTCTGTCAGCTGATCAATCTTTCCTGATTCACTGAAAATTAGAAAATAGTCCATGAATAATTGAGAGATGTAGTTTCATCCATGTTTCCAAGATGACTGGACATTTTGTTTGAAGTGTCCCTTCTCATCAAAGGCTGTATTTATTCTAGTTTAACTGAGAAATACCCAGTATTAGTGTAATCCATTTTACTCATTTTGATTGAATCTAACCCAGGCTACAAGTGAACCTTAAAAGATGGCAGCCTTAAACCCATCACATATACATACATACATACATACATACATACATACAAATATTTCAAGCATGGGCATAAATTCCCTTCTAGCTTGCCGATATACCAAATCACTTGTTCCCATAATAAGTGTCCAGGCTGTTCTTAAAAATATCTAAACTAGTACTTGCTTTAATGGAATTTGGTAATCCGTTCCCTGCATCAGCTGATCTCTCAGAGAACCAATTATTACACTTCTCATTCTATAGAATCTTCTACATAGGTTATCTGATGATTCGCTACTACTTTTTGATAACACCAAACATTCCCAGAGGTAGTTGTCTCTAAATACCCTATATACCTGAATAAGATCTCTTCTTAGATATATGTAAGAGACACTGTACAAGTTCAGATATTTTAGTCTTTCATAATAACTTAAATTTTCACATCCATGGATGCCCTTGGTATTTTCTGTTGTACTCTTTCCAGTTTACTCATGCTTGTTTTCTTATAGGGTTTCCATATTGTTATTCCATACTCATACGTGGATCTAATGTAACTAACAAACAATGACGTAATTACTTTTGATTTCCTAGACTTTTGAAATCTTTTTATACAACCTATAGTTCTATAACTATCATTAACGAATTGGTTGATATGATTAGAAAAACTCATAGCCGAATCTACCCATATACCCAGGTCCTTAAGTGAGTCTATAGTTTCAATCATTGTGTGCTGTATTAAATATTCACCTTTCAGTTTATGTCTCCTAAATCTCATATGCTTAGTTTTTGATGTATTTATCAGCATATTATTCTCCTGTGCCCAAATGGTCAATTTAGTCAAGTTATTTTTCAGACATGCCTTTACCTGTAACACATGTAATCAGTTTACCCAACTTCAGCTATCCATTTTATCAAGAGTGCATCAATACCTAGTTGTACTCATTTATTGATCAGTGTTTTGTGTATGACCCTGTCAAATGCTGAAGTAAAATCTATATAAATTACATCACAGCACAATTTTTCATTAATAGCCCTTATTATATTGTTATAGAACATCATATTACAGGTGGTAATATATCTGTTTTCAACATATACCTACTTATAAAGCTAAAAATACTGCCTCCATGGGACCAGATGGTGTCCCAGGCTGTGTCATATGCAAGCTCCAAAAGGAATTAACCCCGCATCTTAATACCCTGTTCAGTCTCAGCCTCTCCACAGGATATGTGCCCATAGAATGGCGCACGGCAATGGTGGTCCCGCTACACAAGGGTGGGGCCACAACTGACCCAGGGAACTACTGACCAATAAGCCTGACCAGTCTGATCTGTAAGGCTATGGAACGAATCATTATGGAACTCATAAATGGAAAGATTGGGAACCTCCAGTCGCTGGACCCCACACAGTTCGGCTTCATCAAGGGCAGATCATGCCTCCTGAACCTGGTGGATTTCTTTGAGACAGTTACTCAGGCTATAGATAAGGGAAAGGAGGTACACACAGCTTACCATGACCTTGCTAAAGCATTTGACACCATTCCCCATTCAGGTATTATTGATAAGCTCACCAGCCTGGGCATAAACCCTTACGTCACAAGATGGATCGCAAACTGGCTCTCAGACAGATCCCATAAAGTAAGAGTAGCGGTATCTATGTCCGAATCCAGACCAGTAACGAGTGGTGTGTCTCAGGGCTCTGTCCTGGGGCCCCTCCTGTTTGGCATATACTTCTCAGAAGTACAGGCAAGCACGGAAGGGCTGTGGCTGACTAAGTTTGCAGATGACTGCAAACTGGGTGCTATAATAGAGTCTCCGGCAGACATGGAGATCCTCCAGAAGGGCCTAAATGAGACTGCTGCATGGTGTCAAAGCCATGGTCTCAAGCTAAATGCAAAAAAATGTGTAGTAATCCCCTTTGGAAAAAACAGAGTAACCGCAAACTACAACATAGGAGGTAATCCCCTGAAATCTGAAGAAGAAATAAGAGATCTAGGGACCCAAGTAGATAGTCAGCTTTCCTTTGATAACCATGTTGCCAAAGTGGTTAGAAAATTCTTCTATGTGACCCATCTAATCACATAAGGGTTCGCATCAAGATCTAAGGATGTAATGGTGGCCCCTCTACTCTTCCCTCATCAGACCCATTATTCAGTACAATGCATCAATTGGAATGCACCTGGCTAGACATCTCCAGCAGCTGGAGAGACCACAAAGGTACCTAACCAAGAGGATTACTGGCCTCAAACAGTTGCCCTATGCAGCACGATTGAAAAAGCTGTCTGTTCTCTGTTGCATACCGCTTTCTCAGAGGCGATCTCTGTCTAACGTACAGAGCCATGTCCAACCCAGAATTGTTGAACATGCTCCATCTTAGCAAAACCAAATCTACTCGAGCTACACGCTCTAGGGATATAAACCTCAACACAACAATGAATAGAACATGCTGGAGGGATAGATTCCCTTCGCAGAGACTTCCCTTACTATGGAACAGGGTCCCGATCTACATAAGACAGAGCCCCTCACTATCACTTTTCGAGAGGAACCTTGATGAGTGGATGGGTAACAGAAAGTTCACACCAGGGATCACACCAACAGCACTACTAGATAGGGGCCAAGGGTACTAGCTTCTAGTACAAGGGTCTAGAGAACAACTAAAGGGGCGGTGAATACCGCACAACATGGCTGGGCTAATATATGCCTTCGGGCAGATAGCCCAGTACCAACCTATGAACCTATATATGGTTTCAAGTACTAAACTATCCAGTTCTGACAATAACTTATCCAATATTACTCTCTCCATTATTTTTCCACAACATGAAAGTAGACTTAAGGGTCTATATGACCCTGGGTTTGTCCTACTTCCCTTTCCCTTAAAGACAGGTTTAATAAGAGCATGTCTCCAATCTTGAGGAATCTCCCCATATTTATATGACCTATGGCACTGTATGTTCTTGCTGAAGTGTTCTCAGATCATTGTTACTAATTTCATCTCCTCCCTGTGCTTTGTTTGGATCAGTTCACAAAGTTTGTTTTCAATCTAATCTAATTTGATTCCAATATCTGGGGTTACCTGGATGTTACTAGGACAACATATCACCGCTTTTGTGGAGCCAAACTGTTTTGCATAAGATTTTGTAAATATATCTATAATCTATTGTGTCTGAGAATAAATTTTAGAATCTGCACACAATTTATCAATTTGTGTGTCTTTACTCCTTCCACATCTTATTTATCTATAAAAAGGTTTCCTACTATGCTCAATATTTTATATAAATTTTCTTCAAATTTGTCTTGATCGTCTCACACTATACTTAATGTTTGTCCAGCGTGTTTATTTTAGTTTTCAAAGTTGTAGTTTGACCTCTCTTCCATTTCTTATATTTTTGTCTCTCACCTTAATCAGATATATTTTTCTTATGAAAATATATCCCCCTAATGTTGTATGCCTAGATTCTGATGTTAAACATTTTTTTTTATTTTTTTGCACTCAAATAAGTTATCTTTCAAAACTTTCTACATTCCATCTGCAGTTTTTCCACTGAACACCTCACTCCAGGTCCTTCATTTGAGGATAGGAAGGCAGGGAATAAACTGAGGAAGGTGAAAGTTGTTATAATGTAGTCAATGTCATATGTAGGCAAGAGGTGGCTTCCATATGCAGGTGTAAGTAAGTAAAGTAACAGTGGTGGTTTGCTTCTGTGATGAACATTGCTTCTAAAAGTGGACGAGAGTCACTGATGTACGATAATGTTAGATAGCTAAAGAGGTCAATAGTTTAGGTGTCAATCAGTAAGGGTAAAAAAGCAATCAATATCATTTCAGCCATGTTTTTAATTTTCTTATTTATGTTTGTATTATTTACATCTTTTAAAGCAATAATGTAGTGGGACTGGGCCATGTTGAGCATTTTAGCTTAATTGTAAGGGTACATTTTCTCTAAACTTCTTTTGAGGACTCTCTTAAGCAGTTAAAGTAAATTAGTGGGCATTTAGGAGGGAATGTAAGAACCTCATGGAGTTATGAGTATCCTGGTTACCATGAAATTACCAAATTATACTGCTTTTGGTGTAAAAAAGTGTTACTTTCCTGGTTTATGTATTAAGTACTGCCTCCCGAGAATGTTCATGCAGTAGCCACTTCCTGCTATCATATCATGAAATGTTGCATCATCACTAATTCAGAACCTAAATTATTGTACAGGTTACTATCTGTTCACATTAACTGCAACACTGGAAGATAATTGCTTTATGGAAAAGCATCCTATCAACTACATCTTGTAACTTCAAACCCAGTTAAAACCATAAAAGAAAAGAAAATGACTTTTCTAAATAAATAACGGCTGCTGAACTATTTATATCCTTGCCTAAAGCCTTCTGAGATGTCATTTTCTGGATGTTGCCATCAGGAGACCCTGCAGGATTTTTTGCAGGGGGTGCGAACCCAGAGCCCACATGTAGCACCCCACACACACAGCCATTCCAATGTCTCATTAATTTGCTATTTCTCCCCAGTTGCCATAAACACTGTTCAAAACTTTCAAAGTGCATACTGTTTTATACTTTACTTCTACAATGATTACAGATATTTGGATTTCATTTACAACATTTATTTCAAATTTTATAGCACAAACACGAATAGACATTTGCTAAACAAAGCAATACAGTTTTACAATGAAAACAAACAGCATTAAAACTTCTCTGCCTTTAAAACAGCATTGAAGCCCACATTTAAAGAAAATGTATCTGGCCAGTGGCAGTTTAAGTTTACCTTTCAGCAGTTTTCATATCAAATCATAAGCCCCTTGCACACATCTTAGGACCATGCAAAAGTTCTTTGATTCACCTTCCTGATTGTATTAAGTTCTAAAATATAATAAATTATATGTATTGTATAATACAGCATCACTTGTTAGAGTGTGTTTTAAATTTATAATTTTGAACATTTTTCCATTAAGCAATGAAACAAACATATGAACCGATAATGGCAAAGCTGCCCAATTCAGAGCATTTCAACCATAAAAGGCGACTCAGACTTCTATCATTACAATCCACCAATATCAGTCAACATGCAAAATCTCTGCAGAAGTAAGTCATCTGAATGATTCCACATTAAAGAGATCTGAAACTAATGAAGAGGCTGCTGTTAGAAAACAACTTTATATTTCAGTGTTTCATCTACAAATTCAGTGCCTGCTGCCCTTGAAGAATAAATTGCCTATGTTACATTTAAAAATGGTAAACTGGTATATTGCAATAGGGAATGGATGGCAAACTGAAAAACAAGTTCATAGTTACTAGGTGTCTCATCCAAAGGAGGACATACTCAGGACTGCAGCACCCCACCCCCTTAAAATACAAATTTACATGCTGTAGGAGTAGAAACTACAGCCTTCTGCATCAAGACACAAGTACACAAGACCTGTTGTGCTACTAACACTGCTTTAAAATTCCATGCCACAATAGTGATACCATTTGCTAAACAAAACACATTTTAGGCTGACTTAGCATGAGCAGTGGTAAAATTCTCTTCTCTTGAGGAACACAATTCCTTGAAAATGCACTTGAAAATAAATTCCACCTGCTAACAATAGCTAGGGCATTTCTCTCTCTCTCTCTGTCTCTCTCTCTCTCTCACACACACACACCAGGAAAGTGTGCTGTGCTCTTAGCAATGACCCAGAGATCACAGAGGCAAGAGTAAATATAACACACACACACACACACACACACACACACACACACACACACACACACACACACACACACACACACACACACACACACACACCTTAACCTCTTAGTGCAGGAAATCTGGACAAAGCCTAAAATAAATAGGGGCAGATTATACATATTGCTGTCATGAACTTAGAAAATTGCTAGAATAACAGGATTTATGCTAGTATGCATTTTTCTAAAGGATATGAAGTCTAAAACTCAAATGTCTGTCATTATTTTCTAACGCAATTTTATGAGAAACAGATCAAAAATATAAAGCAAACATCTGGACAGTTGTGAGGTATGAACCCCCCCCCCCTTTCTTACACACATAAGGCAAGACAGGGTTAAAAATTATGATTTTGCCTCATTTGAACACATTCTTTGTATGGATGAGAACAATTTAAGGTAAGATAAACATGATGGTTGCCATTATAAGATGCACTTATTTTCTCAAACATCACAATTCTACTTACTTTTTTTATAGCCAGCAGGAATTGATTCATGAAAAAATGAACTCTCGGAAGTAGAAAACTGAGATAACACTAAGATATTTCATAACTGTTTTCCTTATATTCTGTACCCTTTTAGTGAAAACGTTGCATTATAATTTTTATAAAACAAGTAATAGATTTAAAGGAATATTCCAAGTCATGTGTATAACTTCAGTAAAATAGTTCTGGTTGTAGAGAGGATTCCCCGGAGTACTTTGTGACATGGCTGTGCTTGCTGCCACAACATGTAAAACATGTGCACGTACAACCTAATACTTTTTTTTAATTTTATTAAAAGAATACTGGATGGTGAGGGAAGAGGGATCTTGGAACATATAAGAGAAATGGATCCACAGGCAGGTCGAGAAAAGCATCCACAGGCAGGTTTGATAATCATGTTAGTGAACAACTGTGCATATACTAAACAATGCTAAACATAGACTTTGTAATTTCACAGTTAATACAAAAAATAGACAATTTCCTATCTTCCTAAAATATTTTTGGTATATACATATACATCTGTCTGTAGATATAATCAGGCCTTAGCTTATATGATAGCCAAAATAACTTCTGTTGGTGTATGGACAGCTGATTCAGAAGTATCATTCCAGTATAGTAGGAGGAACAGTCCTCTTATAAGGCGTACTGGCACACTGTCATGCAACAGACACCAGCGTAGTCTTGCCTGTGAAATAAGGGTAAAAGGGTACCCAAGCAGTTTTGCATATGTCATCAAGTATACCACCTCCCAAAATTCTAACGTCTTTTCTGCATTTTTTCAAATAAGGCTATTTGCAGGTACAAAGCTTAAATATAAGGTGAGTTACCAAAGATGTCAGAGAAACAGCACCAGCACTAGTCCCACTGGCAGACGTACATTCCTGAGCACTGTTAGAGGTCATACAACTGCAATATGTGGTGCATCATGTGAGTGAACTGAGTACTAATGTGGTAGGTGTTAGAGTAAAAGCTGGCAATGTAAAGACTCTACCTTTAGAAAGAAGGTCAGCCTTTCCATATTTCTGTACACTTTGCTAAAACATTTTTTGAAATGACAAGGTCATATCCATAACAGAGGCATAAATTCAACACTTTTGTCATCGTACTCAGAGCTGTTTAACCCCACTTACTCATTGTAGAAGTCACAAAAAATAATCTAGCATAATGCCATATGCCAGTTTTCTTTAGGTAGTGAATGGATACTGTCAAACATGTACTAGTCACTTTCTTTGTCTTAAAAACAGTCTTGGGCATCCAGAAGGATAGCAGCTCTGCCATGTTTCTTCAGTAAGCTGCAGTCCAAAAGAACAGAAATGCTCAACAAAGTAGGTAGTGTCAGGGTGCAGCAAGAAGCAAACTTGTCTTTGGTGCAGAAGGTTGTGGCTTCTATTCCCACACCAGATAGATTGACTGCTGATGCTGCAGTGCAGCATATGGAGAGGTGCTGCACTCCTGGTTGTGTCGTCCTTCGGGTGAGACATTAAACTGAGGCCACATCTGTGTGAGTTGGTGGTACCTCAGGTGGATGTAAAGGATCCCATGGCACCTGTCAAAAAGAATAGGGTAAGTTCCCTGAAGTCTTGGCCAAATTTCTCCTAATAGTATAAATACCACCTTGGTTCTCCCCTGAAAAGAGGCCACTAGCCTAGCGGGACTAACCCGGTCAACAAAGGATAGGTAGATAGATAGATAGATAGATAGATAGATAGATAGATAGATAGATAGATAGATAGATAGATAAAGAGGTGTAGAATATACAATCAAGAGGAAAGGCGGCACAAACAGAAAATATAGTTTATTTGCACAGAATTCTGGGGAAAGGAACAGGGAAGAAAGAGGCATCATAACTGTATGCTGTTAGCATATCAGAACTAACAGGAAGAAGAATAATTTCATTATGGGGTGGCTCGTCCAAAGAATATGAAGCTGGTGCAGTGGGATGTGTAGTACAGATCAAGCAAGGTGATAATGTATACTGGAGTAAACAATGAGAGGGTGGTGGACTTGTATGTGTGTTAAGGGGGCCTGTTACAGCTGCATTATGGTCCTTGCTGCTATACTAGGTGGACAAAATAGGCCTAATCATTCTCTTACACTACTGCAATTCATCGTTTTTGAATGAAGCTTCAGTCATTTCACAACAACAGGGCAGTGTATGCTATAGCACCGTCGCTAAATTATTTACTGGCACTAGGTACCACTGCTCATGACAGAGAACCTTGTAATACACATACCATTACATAAACATCCTATAAACTAATGGGGCATATGTACTGTGACAGTTCACACTTGGAGGAAAGCTATAACCTGTATTATATTTTATTTAAACAGTGGCATTAAGGAGTTGGACATTCGATTGTTCAAGCACAAACAACACTTTAGTAGTCTGTATCATTTAATTTTATTTTATATTTTTTTCAAGTGAACAGATTTTAAAAGATAAACGTGTTATGCAATAAAAAATTCACTTTTTTGATTTACAACAGTGCAATAGATAACAAAAAACATAGCAGATGTACCATGAGACAAGTGACAGTTAATCCTTCTGACCATGGATGTTATCAGTATAAAAATTTAAAGGTGTTTGAAAACTTCATTATCCACAACAAACTGGTCAAAGGTTTGAACATTTGGAATTAGCTTGTAAGTTAACTGAACATCACGGAGTGGTCTTGCAAGTAAAATTGGAACATGCTGGCCATCTCTTGAGCTCCAGGGAATTCCAATTTTTCATAAGCTTCCATGGTGATCTAGGAAATGAAATAGGGTCAGTAAGCTTCCTAACAGGTCTAGCACAGATAAACATTATAATGTAGTGTAAATCCCAAACTGATTATTTTTAGTTTTCTAATAAATATAAAAACAGTAGCATCTGAACATGCCCTTCTGTAATTTGTTCGTTATTCTCCTCACTGCCAGTTACCATCAGCACTTTCATGACCCAGTTGGCCCATTTGCTTCCCGTAGGATAACAGCTAATTACTAGAGGGTGTCACCCAAGCAACCCTCAGGATTTTCTTTGTGTGCCCTGACCCATGATCCTCTGCAACAGCTGAAGGGGTCAGCCCACAATACTAGCCCCCAGGACATGTGTGACTGGCTACAACATGCAGTACTTGGTTTGCATGCTCTCATTACAGCCCATTTGTTGCTGATGTGCCTACAATATAATCAAATATTGATACAGCAGTAGACCTTATTGCCTCCTCCACCACAGGATGAGCCTGGGTTAACTACTCAGTCATTTCCTCCCTTGTCATTTCCACCATTGCCTCACTAACCAGTCCTGGATTGCCTGGGCTGCAGTCAGGGCTTAATTTTGCTGTGCTATGGAACCACCTTGAAAGGTATCTTTGTGGTAGTAAAGAATTCTGAGATTTTTTTTTTGTAGGGGATCTTAACATTTGCTTGTGAACTTGGGCCACTAGTATACCCAGATATGCCTTTCATTTACAGTTTCAGAAAGTTCCAAAGTCACTCACTTTGATGGATCACATGCAAAGAATGCAAAAATGTCATTATAGAACTTGATAAGCTGAATCTTCCTAGTCTGTTATGAAAAATGAGGTGTGACATGGTTTCTAAACTTAAATAATTTATCCTTCTCAAATACAAGATTATATTAGACCCTGTGTGTACATAACAGCATATTTAAATTTTCATTTTTCCTACTATAGCATAATTTCATAGAATTAATGTTTTTGGGCTTTAGAAATAAAACAAAACAA